>NW_015505582.1:0-5924 GCF_001515645.1 Sinocyclocheilus grahami | reverse complement strand
CCCCCCTCCTTTTTCACAAAATTTTGTGAACTTTTTTGAATGAAAGATCAAAAGGATAAACGATGCTGATTTATTTTCACAGCCTCCAAGGTTGCCAATATTAGTGGAGGGCACTGTACAGTAAGCTGGTCAAAACACTCTTAAGTTCAACTTATTGCATTTAATATAAATTTAAGCTTTAATACATTTTCATTTCATTGTAAATAACATGCAATTAAGTGTTCAGAAACATTACATTCAAAAGGTACAGTATGCTAAAGTGTACTTCTTTTTTTTTTTTTTTACAAGGAAGAACATGAAAGCAAAGCAAATGTTATAATAGTTTATTTATATTGCCATTTTATGTATGATTTTTCCATCTTTCAGTATTGTTTCTTCCTAGTAGTTCAGGCAAGAGCGTTTTCACAGAATATCTCACTATAGACAGCCTGTATTGCAGGCACAGATGACTAACATTTTCTTGAATCTAGCTTTGTAATTTAGCTTGCAAGAAAAAATAGCATTGACGAAGCAAATAAAAATCAATTTACAAAGTTGCCGTGTTGGAAAATTCTTTCTAGGCTTTATGCTTGTTGTTTATGATATAAAGAGGTCTAATATTGGTGTAGTATCTTGCAATAAAATCTGTTCATTCTCTGTGTTGCATTCACAAATATGTATACATAATTTGATATAGGCTTTATTTAATTTCAGGAGCTTGTACCTGGAGCATTGAAAACAGACAAAGATATTCACTTAGACACGTTCAAAGGAAGCAAAAATGTTTACATTTCAAATGAAACCGACATAAAAGCTCTCAAAACAAATAATCACAAGTGGGTAAAATAATTACAATCGGAGCAGGGCAATGACCGGCCTAATACGGCCTATTATATAAGTAATACAGATAATAGCTAGACTAAAAGTAGTCTTGCTTAAGGTATTCTGTTAATTAGTGACCAGAACAGACACACTCAATATTGTAAAGATACCCTTCAAGGTTATTAATAATATTAATTTAACACCAGAGAGCACTTAACTGTGCTTGGAGTGTTGAGCACCAAATGTAACATAAATTGTGATATAACAAACATCCCAATTAAACAACCCTCCTGCTTTTGCTAGATTCAATTAGAATGTTCTCTAAATGTTTAGTTAAGATTTAACATTTATATTTAAATTTAGCTATTACATTTATATATTTACATTTAGATTAACATTGCAATCTCTTTCAAATATTTTATCTATAAATAGTAAATACATATATAATATTTTTATGTTTTAACATTTAAATGTATAAAACATGGGGAATTTGCTATTTTAGACAAATCTACTAAAAGTATGTGGGTTTTGTTGCTAAATTTGAAGAAGAAAAAAGCCAGTATTTTTTTTAAACATTAAAACGATTTGCTTTTATTTCGATTCTAAAATTTAGACCTATTTCAAAGATTTTATTTATAAATAGTAACTTCTTATTGAATATTTTTATATATTTGAAATGCTTAAAACATAATAATCTAATATTTTTTTTAAACTACACTATTTGTGAACATGCTGAAACAGTGTTGTTTTTGTTGTTGTTGGGGGGGGGGGGGGGGGGCTGTCCCTTTAATGCATCCATGCTGAATAAAATAATTAATTTCTTTCATCAATCAATCAACCAACCAACCAATCAATCAATAAATAACTCTTAATAACCCTGACTTTTGAGTGATCTTTTGAAAGTCCACAGTGCCAAAAATGGCAGTAGTGGAAGAAACACCCTTCTAAAGAATTAGTTATTTATCCACTATGCTGTTACTAGAGAGATCGTTGTTATTCTGTGTTCTGGTGCAGTGCGTCCCTGCAGCGCCCTCTAGGGAATAGCCAGTAATTGTTGTACTTTTGAAGGACAGCAGTGGGGTTTGAGTGGGGCTTTATGGGAATAAACCACATAAAGATGTTTTCATTTCTCATTCTGAATTAGAGCGAGAGAGTCCGAGATGCCTCTTTGATGGACTGGGCTCAGCCCTGTGTTTCGATGCTAACAGCATTAGCTTTATCTTACCCTGGTAAAGAATCTGCGGTGGCGACTGTTCCACTCCATCAGTCGGCTCCTCATTAGCTGCCATGGCAACCTGCCTGTTTAAACCCGTGCAGAGGATGTTAAACGTGAAGCCCGGTGGGACGGCACGCCTTCACTTAGATAAATGGCCATGATCAATCTCTTCTCCGGCCTGGTGATGTTAGAAGGGATGTATCTCTCTAAAGTGCTGCTGAGCGGCATTGATCTGGTCTCAGCTGAAACAGAATAGGACGAACTACTGTTTTGACCACCATACATGTCAGAAAAGCAGCATAAAGCTCACACAGAAGTAATTTTCAAACCAAGCAGCTTTCCATTAGTGAACACAGCAAATTCGTGATCAACTGAAACCTGAGCGAAATCTGCACAGGGAAATTTTTCATATGGGTTACTATTTAAATAACTGGATTTTGCCCATGAACTTCTGACAAATATTATTTTTTTGAATAAAACACAACACTTAAGGTTTTGAGATGCTTCCTTTACACCCAAGTTTTTGCCAGTACAACGAAGGTTAGCGTCACAGCTCTCAATGCTAATTATCTTATTCTCCTGTCAAGATTTGTCGACCTCTCCACTTTCACAGGGGTCAAGGTTAAAGCCTCTAATGCATTCCAGCGGCTGTGCATGACGATTATATGTGTGTGAGTGTGAGTGTGTGTGTGAGAGAGAGAGTCTGTCTGTCATTACTGAGCACTCAGACAGCGAGTGCGCATTGATTACAAGAAAGACTGCTGAAAGATCATCCATCATTTGACCCACCTCTGGGCAAACAAGAGCCAGAAACAGAGAGATACTCTAATGTTCATCTTTATTCATGTTGTATATTTTTATCAATTTTATTGAGTTGAATTATTGTGTGCTATTTCTTAATTTATTACTTTTCTTTATTATTTTATTTGGCTATATTGTTATTTTACTTTATTTTCATTGTCTGCAGCTAAGCAACAAACACTTCTGTAATAAAATTAGATTTATTTGCCAATAAAGCATAGTACACTGGAACTAAAAAAACAGAGAGAGAGAGAGAGAGAGAGAGAGAGAGAGAGAGTGCAGGAGGGTCAACATCTGGGTCCAAGCTGCCATGGCAACCTGCCCGTTTAAACCAGCACAGAGGATGTTAAACGTGAAGCCCGGTGGGACGGCACGCCTTCACTTAGATAAATGGCCATGATCAATCTCTTCTCCGGCCTGGTGATGTTAGAAGGGATGTATCTCTCTAAAGTGCTGCTGAGCGGCATTGATCTGGTCTCAGCTGAAACAGAACAGGATTAACTACTGGGGAAACATACAATTTTGACCACCATACACATCAGAAAAAAACATTATAAACATTTACAAGCCACAGTCACATTAGCAAAATTTTGCCGAGATTTTGCAGGTAAAAAAGTTCAATTATCAATAGTGTAGCGACATATAAAGCAGCTCACACAGAAGTCATTTTCAAACCAAGCAGCTTTTTGTTGGTGAACACGGCGAATTCGGGTGACCAACTGAAACATGAGCAAAATCTACACAGGGAAATTTTACACGCAGATTACTATTGAAATTACTGGATTTTGCCCAATAAATTCCACCGATTGTGTGCAATAAAGGTGACCACACCTTTTTTTGGAACAAAACACAACGCTGAGGGATTTGAGACATATCATCTGCACCCAGGTTTTTGCCAGTACAATGTAGGTTAGCATCACAGCTCTCAATGCTTGTAATCTTATACTCCTGTCAAGACTTGTCGACCTCTTCACTTTCACAGGGGTCAAGGTTAAAGCCTCTTATGCATTCCAGCGGCTGCTTATGACAATTATATGTGTGCGAGTGTGTGTGGGGGTCTGTCTGTCATTACAGAGCACTCAGACAGAGAGTGCGCATTGATTACAAGAAAGACTGCTGAAAGATCATCCATCATCTGACCCACCTCTGGGCAAACAAGAGCCAGAAACAGAGAGAGACTCTAATGTTCATACTTATTCACATCATATATTTTATCAGTCTTATTTAGTTTAATTATTGTGTGCTACTTCTTAATTTATTACTTTGCTTTATTATTTAATTTGGCTATATTGCTATTTTGTTTTGTTTTCATTGTCTGCAGCTAAGCTACAAACACTTACACAATAAAATTTGATTTATTTGCCAATAAACCATAGTAAACTAGAGAGAGAAAACAGGGAGAAAAACAGGGAGAGAGAGATAGAGATTTGGAGAGTGTGAAAGGGTTAACATCTGGGTCCATTTGCAAACAGAAACTTCATTTAAATTTAATCATGGCCTGCATTTACCTTCAGCTAAAAGACTTGTTACCAAACACACACACACACTGCCCATCTAAAATCCACAATGCCAGGGTGTTGTTATGCAGCTGCTATGTTGTACCGGTTTGTTGCTTACTGGCCCAAATATAAAATGTCCATGCTCTAAAGTTTAATACTTGGTATTGGATTCAAACTAGTGTGCAAAACTAATAGTGCTCCCTTTGCTACTAAGAAAAACATATATAATATATTTTGATACCCTGAATGAAAAGTGCTGAGCGTTTGCAGCAGTCTCTGTGCCGTTTCTGTCCTGTCAGCGAGCAGCTTTCAGTCATATTAAGTTGTCCTGAGAGATTTCATTGAGTCGGGCCTCCAGAGGTCAGGACGAGGTCGCCACCTTATGACCACAACATTAGTCCTTCACATCCACATAGCAAATCTGACATGACACACTAGTGCCTTTCAGAGCTAAACCAAACATAGAGAGAATGAAAGAAAGGTAATATCATTATATGTCAAAAATGTGTTTTTTCCCCTTTACACATAGCACCAGTTGATTTACTTAGATGAATCAGTCTCTCTTTGTGAAACTGAATCTGTCTCAAAAACAAGCAGTGACACATTGTGATTTTGATTTCCATTTTTTTTGCCATATGTGTTGTCACATGGAGTTGTTGTTGTTGTTCTTCTTTTTTTACTCACTTCTTACTTGACAAGCTGTTCATTTTGGACCCTAGTTTGTAGTTCTAATGCTGCATTACATTCTTAACATCTTGACAACAAATGCAAGTTCCATTGCCTGATGCGGATGATGTGGATAAAGAAATAAAATGCTGACACTACCATTAGCTTTGCAATTGTTCGATTGTCAACAAATACAGTATGTTTCTCTAGCGATAAACAATGACAATAATGATGATATGCTATACTACAATTTGTTCTGCAGGTGTGCGATTATGAACAGCGATTATTTACTATGTTTTACACACCTGCATGAACTAAATTACTTCTCCCTGGGTGCCGCCATGTTTTGGTGAAATTTGAGTTGTGGGTTTCCGCATAAGCTTATTTTATACTGAAACTCCAACTTCTGGTGGCACTCTACTGCTTTTATCTAAACAGGCAGTTGGAAATTCTGACTTGCATGGAATGCTAACATATTGACCAGATTTTTGGTAAGATACATTATATTTACGACACACACTGTTGCATGACCAATAACAATAGAGTGGGCCAGCTGATATGATTAAAGATATGGGAACTAAAAAAAATTTTTCTGGCAGAGGGTGAAAAGAGGTGCTGCAGTAATGTAAAGTATGAGAAAAATAATGTGTTTTTAAATTTTTAAATTGTGTAAATGTTTTCCAGCACGCACCGAAAATAAAATTATGAACTTGTAAATGAGTGTAATATGAACATTTTTAAATGTTCAATGTTATAATCTTATCATTTAAAAGAGAGGTTGAAAACTAACTTTCTGTATTATGTCCACTGCAAATATTGTATATTGTACTATAGTTCACGAAAGAAAAAAAAAGGTAAAATTGAAAATTACTCACTGTATGTGATGATATTATGTAATTTAAAAACCAAATATTGTGAATGTCCTTGGAAAAACAGTAACA
>NW_015505581.1:904952-908194 GCF_001515645.1 Sinocyclocheilus grahami | reverse complement strand
CATTACTTTTAAAAGTAACTTTCCCCAACACTGCTTATAACACAAATGTTACATATCCCATTACTTCACAGAGTTTCATAGACCTGCATTATTATTATATAATATATTTTTTATTGTATGTATTTTTAAACTTATGTTTAAAACCTAAAATAACATAAACGGAACATATATCTATGGTCATAGTTACGTAAATAGCTTGCAGAAAACCTTGAAATACGCAGAGAACTGTTGAATTGCTTTCTCACTTCTGACCATATGGAAAATTCTTTATCAGTTTTTTTAAAACTTGTGTTTAAAAAAAATAATCGGACTGACATAATCAAAGACCACATTATCTTAGATCTGCAGTATAAAAGTTTGCCCTCTCATGATCTCGGAACCGGAAACAGGTTTGTTGTAACTGTAAAACTATGTTTTATTAATATAAAGTAATTTTTTAGTCAATTTGCATTTTTTAAAACGATACCAACATATAACTTAAAATAAAACCTCATCAATTGAAAATATGCATTTTATTGTGGGTATATAAAACCCGTCGAGACCACGTGACATCCTTTCCGAACGAAGCTGAAGTCATGGATGCCAGCCGCGTGCAGCCCATCAAGCTCGCCAGAGTAAGAAAAAAACGATTTTATTGAGTATTTCCGTTTGAATTATCCAATATACTACCACATTCTATTTTATATATATTAAAGTAATAAGCAGAATATATTGAATATTATAATCCTCTCACAGCACACTAAAAAAATATAGCGATGTTTGCCGTTAGGTCTTAGCATTAGCATATTGCTATCCAGCTACATTGCATATCCAGATGGCGAACAGCTGCATATAATGTTGTTTTCACCTCACATCACGTTATATTGGTGTTAATCGTGTGATTTTGTTACAGGTTACAAAAGTGCTGGGAAGAACTGGCTCCCAGGGACAGTGTACCCAGGTGAGTTCAGACTGAACTCATGCTCCGTGTCATATGCAACATGATCGGGGGCTTTTTTGCGGATTATTTAATTAAGAAAATAGCATTTTTGTTATGTCCTGGAATTGAATGACATTGTGTTGTCTAAAAAGTCATGTACCCCAAAGTATTTTGCTGGAAACCAATGTCCTAGCTTGTAACCACACCTAACGTTACTGCACATGAAAGAACCCATACATTTAGTACATTTTGCAAATGTTTATGCTCGGTATGACACGTTATGCGAAAATGGACGTTTTTTTAAAGTTCTTTATCCTCTATTGTAATATTGATGAACATTTTCTAGATAATGCATATTATAGTTGAACATCAAAAATGTGGTTTGTTGCTGTCAAATTTTGTATGCAGTTGAATTCATTTTCAAGTATTAGTTGAATTTTTCTGAAGTCTTAACATATTGTACTTCCATAGGTGCGCGTTGAGTTCATGGATGACAGCAACCGATCCATCATCAGGAACGTGAAGGGCCCAGTAAGAGAAGGAGATGTCCTGACACTTCTGGAGTCTGAAAGAGAGGCCAGGAGGCTTCGCTAGGTCAGTAAACATCATTCACTGCTGTGAATATATTGATCACCTCAGATTCTCGTGTCATGATGCTTAAAATTTCTACAACAGAAATGGATTGTGTACACACCATTGAGGATAAGTGTAATACTATACTCCAAAGAATGTATGGAAATTGTAATGTCTTGACTTTGTAACACACACGATGACCTTTTGTTCTTTGTTCTCCTGTTGTAAAAAATTCTACAACAGGTTTAAAGTGAAAGAAAAAAAAGTCTTATGTATAAGAAGTGAATGTCTAGTTTTAATACTCAGCAAATCTGACTGAAAGGTGTCTAAATATTTAAACTGATCTCTCCCAGTGTTCACATTATTTTAAATGACTGTCTGTTGTGTGCTAGATTACTCTAATTGTTCCCCACATCTAATGTAAATGAAGGCAATATTAGGCATAATAAAATACAACAGTGACTTGAGGCTTTACCAGTCAGTGTTGTGGATGTGCTTGATGTAATTTATATAACCTTTTGTCTGTTTCTCCCAGCAGTGCACATGTGAAGACCTGCAGTGGCCAAACCAATACTTGTGGAGAGCATCAACATCAGCTCTACAGTTGGCAGTAAAATGTCATTTGTGCGCAGTTTGAAATAAAGTCTTTGTGAATAAGTTAGTCTCCTCCTTTATTTGTTTCTAATGAAGAACGTTTAATGTTACCTTGAGTTTTACAATTACTATGAAGAACTAATAACACATTATCCCAGTTTAATGTGAGATTCAGTCAGATCCAAGGCAAGGTCTAAATTATGTGCTGTAGTATTTACATGCATACACACACACATATATATAGACACATATATATAGACAATGTATCTGAATACCAGCTACATTTCAGATGTATTGGGCTTTAAACCAACCCTAAAATTCAACATTCAAATAATATAGAGATAACAGTCTAAAATTGTTGGTTTGCTGGAAAAGCTTGTATAGCAGAAGGGAAGGTGTTTCTTGGTTTTAAGTCGTCATGATTAATTTTTAAAAATCCTAATTCAAATTTAAGTGCTATGTGATGTAGTTATGGTCATAGGTGTAAAATTGCTTAAAAGGCAATTGCACTCAAGTGAGGACATGATGCTCATTTTCTCCCAAGAAATATGAGATTTAAGCAAAGAATATGAATTGATCTACCTTTTTACTGACGACCACGGTAAAATAATAACATGGTGTGTTCGTGTGTAGCTGTATGAAGTTTTAGAAGGTCGACGTTTCTGTTGATACCTACTGAAGTGTTCAATGTATGTCCATGAGAGGGCACTATTGTATGCAAGTATGGCCTGTCACAGATTTGTCAGCCATTGCTGTGTAGAAACGAGCTGTCAAACTGTGATCCTACTATAAGCACATTTGCAGATGTTCAGGTCAGAGGCTCATGGTTTATTTTGATTACAGTTTTTGTCCACCCCCTGGTGTATTATAAAATAAAATTTTGTGTGTGTGAGACAAGGGTGCATCTGTGCTTGCTGTCTTCACCTTTTATCTTGAATGCTGCAACATATTTTAAAGGGGTCATATGATGCGATTTCAATTTTTCCTTTCTCTTTGGTGTTACAAGCGCTTGGTGCATAACGAAGATCTGTAAAGTTGCAAAGACTAAATATTTATAAAAAAAAAAAAAATTTTTTAAAGGGTAAATTCCAACTTTGCTATGACAATCTGGCGCTTCTGAATCAGCGACTGTAAGTATGTTTTGTTATTAGTTTAA
>NW_015505581.1:900236-904696 GCF_001515645.1 Sinocyclocheilus grahami | reverse complement strand
GCGGCTTGTGTACTGCATCATCACTGTGTCTGTCATGCGACTCTGTTGCCCTTTCGGGCTTGAACTGATGGAACTGATGGAAAAACTAACGACATTATTAACTGTCTTGATATGTACTTTGAAAGCTGAAGCTCACGATTATGGTAAGGGTCGTTACATTTCCGACGCGTGATTGTGGTGTTTGGCCAATCACAATGCACTGGGTCAGCTGGCCAATCAGAGCAGACTGTGCTTGTCAAAGGAGGGGGCTTTGTTGAAAACGACATGTTTGAGAGAGGCGGGGCATAGAGGACCTACAATAATGTACAGTATTTTAAAAATAATGTGTTTTTTGAACATTAAAGCATGTCAACATATTCTGTTACACCAAATACACACAATAATGATATTTAAAATAGCATCATATGACCCCTTTAATATTAATCCCAACAGCTCATGTCCTATAGTTAATTTGTGCAATCGATTAGTTTTCATTTCAAATGTATCTGCTTGGGTCAAAATCTTTGTTAGTATTAAATTGAATTAGTAAATAGAACTTGTGCTTTGTGTTTGTTTATTCTTTCTTTGAATTGCAAGTATTGGGTTTATCCATGGCAT
Source organism: Sinocyclocheilus grahami (assembly GCF_001515645.1). Lineage (NCBI taxonomy): Eukaryota > Metazoa > Chordata > Actinopteri > Cypriniformes > Cyprinidae > Sinocyclocheilus > Sinocyclocheilus grahami. The sequence goes on along the minus strand of NW_015505581.1, from coordinate 904,099 downwards.
GTACAAACTAATGGTGAATCAAATACAAGGCTTTGCTAATATTTGAAGGCAATAGCTGTTTAAGATAAAACCAAAATACTAATCCATTTCATCCTAATTTGGAGATTAAAAAAACACTATAAGGATCATTTTGACCCTGCAATGATTGCTGACATTTATATTTTATATTTCACATACTGTATAAAAATAAGGCCTGTTCAATTGTTACCCTTACAAAATCATAAAAAATTTAAAAGAACGTTAATCTCATCATCTAATACAAATTAAGCTTGTAAAGCTACTTTGAAATATCTCCATGTTCAATAAAACATTCTGTTTCTGTGTTTTTGAATACTACAAATTGTAGTCTTAATAAAACAAAGTCAAATCACCCTTACTAAGCTAAACTAGTTTGTTGCCCTAAAGGAGGAAAGTCATGCCACTTGAACAAAAGACATCAAAGTTTGTGTTAAACTTCCTCCAACATCTAAAAAGAGGAACTGGGGGAAAATGGAGAGAAATTATTTCTTGTAAATCTACATATTGACTGTGATCTGACATGAAAGTGTCTTCATAGCAGATATGTGCATGGCATAACATACATGTTTACCCGGAGACAAATAGCCCCCACCCCATCTTGATGTCCCTGAGGTCTCATCTTTCTCTCAGGGTAAAAAAAACAGGGGTGACTGTCGGACAAACTCACTAGGGTTTGTGATCCGCAGTAAACACCATCATGGTGCCCAGTGAAGAAATACAGGAGAAAAGGAGAAAATATTTTGAAATATGTGCTTTTATCATATTGACAGATGAAGGCCAAATGTTTTGCAGCGTTATTTTTGACTATTAAATTTCTTATTAGATTTTTTTTCCCCCAATGATTTTAAGTTTTAATATTTATTTTTGTATACTGTGCTTCTTTTAAATTAATGTACATTGTTAATGTGAGAATTAACTCTGACCTGTTACAGACTCGTAACCTTTGTTCAATGCAAGTAGGGCAGCTGTTCCTCCACATCTGCTAAATAACAAAACTGTGCCACTGGAGCATTGAGTTTCACTTGGGTCAGTGAGCAGAGATGTTTGACCTTTCTCTGTTTCCTTTGTGCTGACAAGGTGCACATTTTAACGGTGCAGTACTACAGGAAACCACAGTGATTTACTGCTGCAGGCTCTGTGACTGACCCTTGTTTATGATGTTCTTTTTGAGTAGCGAAGGCCCCAAGGATAGTTTTAATTATTTTCACAGAGCACAGAGGTTACTGCAGGACAAGCTAACTTTGACCTCTGCAACAGTGTATAAAAATGAGTGCACACAAAACATTTAAGGAACAAAAAATGAGCAATCCCTAGACTATGTAGCATTTAATTAAAGTACACTGTCCTCAAATGTCCACAAAAATATTAAACGGTACAACTATTTTCTGCATTGATAATAAGAAGAAATGATTTCTGAAGGATCGTGTGACACTGAAGACTGAAGTAATGGCTGTTGAAAATTCAGCTTTGCCATAACAGGAATAAATTACATTTTAAAATACATTAAAATAGAAAACAGCTATTCTAAATATGTTCATAATATTTAACAATATTTTATTTTGCAATAATATTTCAAAATATTACTGTTTTTACTGTATTTTGGAGCCTCGTTGAGCATAAGAGACTTTATTAAAAAACATTTTAAAAATCATACTAACCTCAAACTTTTGAACAGTAGTGTACGTTAACATCTTCATCAAAATATTTGGAAATAGTTTATCTTATTATTGTATTGTTTTCACTATAACGAGGAACCAAATCTTTAGTTGCAGTTCTTGTTTTGTCTGAAGACGACAGCAGTATGTTTTTCACCAAGCTAAGCCAATAGAAGTGAAACATTAAAGTACACTGTCCTCAAATGTCCACAAAAATATTAAACGGTACAACTATTTTCTGCATTGATAATAAGAAGAAATGATTTCTGAAGGATCGTGTGACACTGAAGACTGAAGTAATGGCTGTTGAAAATTCAGCTTTGCCATAACAGGAATAAATTACATTTTAAAATACATTAAAATAGAAAAGAGCTATTCTAAATATGTTCATAATATTGAACAATATTTTATTTTGCAATAATATTTCAAAATATTACTGTTTTTACTGTATTTTGGAGCCTCGTTGAGCATAAGAGACTTTATTAAAAACATTTTAAAAATCATACTAACCTCAAACTTTTGAACAGTAGTGTACGTTAACATCTTCATCAAAATATTTGGAAATAGTTTATCTTATTATTGTATTGTTTTCACTATAACGAGGAACCAAATCTTTAGTTGCAGTTCTTGTTTTGTCTGAAGACGACAGCAGTATGTTTTTCACCAAGCTAAGCCAATAGAAGTGAAACAAGGCAAGGTTCAAGGGCACTTCTGATGTTATGGAGAGCATGCTAAGCTTGAGAACAACGAATCACAAATAAGCCTGATTAGACAATACATGGCCTTACAAAAAAGAAAAAAAATGTATTCAGCAATGCTGGTTTTATCTGTGGAAAGGTCTGTTATCTAGACTTTACTGTTATTGCTTTAGATCACTGAGAGTTTACAACTTTAGGCACAACTCTACCCTATGCATTAAAAATATGATTGTGTGATAATGTAATAAAGCAATAAGCCCCAAGAAGCCATGGTTTAACAGCTAAGGGATGTTGTTAAAACCCCCTTAGCTTTTATAAATTCACTGTAAACCATGGCTTCATGGGACTTATTGCTTTTATAAAACATAAAATAAAACAAAGCAAATAAAATGTAATGATATTAATAAAAATATTATTCTTCCGCCAAACAAAGTAGTTCCTCAGAAACAGCTGTGGTTGCAACAAAGTGGCTACCAAGCAACACAGATGCAGAAACAAAGACACAGTGTAAAACATGCTTTAAGACTTGGGTATTTATTTTTATAGATCAACTGCGCCTGTTTTTATTAATCAACATTTATATTGTACAGTTGTTTAAGAATGGATCAAATATGTTTGGAAGCATGCTTAAAGATTTGATTGTTTATTAACATTTATCTGGATATCGCCATTAATGGTCCAATTGCTGAAGAATGGATCAAATATGTTTGCGCTCCTCTTTGCTGAAAGAGGAATTTCCAATTCTGCACTGCTTTATTTGCACGGTGCCAGAGGCAAGGATGTTGCTCCAGCATCTTCTCGTTTGGGTGCCAGTAAGACTGCAGGGACAATTCACATTTATGTCCCCGTCACACATGATTTCTCTCGCCTCTAGGCCAGTATAAGAGAGTTTTTGTACAGTTGTGTTTCGCAAGCAGTGGTTGATGTAGATCGTCTGAGTGCCAGCCGCTTTACAAATCTGTGGCAACATAAAGCCAAGGCAGTTCACCTCCATGGGCTCTCTAGTATGCCTTACGTTAAGAGAAATATAAATGTGGCCTTGTAACCTGTTGCATTGTAACTGTTGTCAAATGGCAATATATTTTTTGTTGCAGTGATAAAGTAGGGGAGACCAGGGGCGATTGTAACATTTTTTACATTTTCCTTCATAACTCACAGACTACTTGAAATACTCTAGTCATAGGTGCACTAATTAATAATACAATTGATATATTTTCACTAATAAGGACAAGATTGTAATATTAAAATATTAAATGAAATACAAGAAGTCAGAGTGTTACAAGTACTTGGTGGGGGGCAATTGTAACACTGAAAAATAAGTCATAACCCACTGTATTTCAAATAAAAGCCTACCTCAAAGTAATCACTTTACTGCTGTAGTATCTAATAATGTTACTTAAGGTTTTTTTTCTCTTTTAGATGTCAGGCATCATATGCATTCAAAAAGCAAAAGTCTATTTCTATTTTTGCAGAAGACTATGCAACTATATAT
>NW_015505581.1:895536-900026 GCF_001515645.1 Sinocyclocheilus grahami | reverse complement strand
TTGTGGCACTGCTGAGGTGGTATGGAACCAGGTTTCTTTGTGACAGTGGCCTTCAGCTCATCTGCATTTTTTGGTCTCGGTTCTCATTTTCCTCTTGACAATACCCCATAGGTTCTCTGGTTTGCTGGCCAGTCAAGCACACCAACACCATGGTCATTTAACCAACCTTTGGTGCTTTTGGCAGTGTGGGCAGGTGCCAAATCCTGCTGGAAAATGAAATCTCAGGACCTATGTAAGGAATAATGACTCGAGATTCAGTTGCAAGTGCACAAAAGTTTATTAAATGAAGAACGATGGGCAACAGCAGAATAAACAGGAAAGTTGTGGTGCAGAAGATATCCTCGGCAGCGCAGGGACTACAATGGGCAGCTGAATGAATTCCAAGACAAAAGTCCAATGAAAACGTGATCCACAAACGATAGGTAGTATAATCCACAAACGCAGTTAAATCCACAAACGACTGGCAGTAATATCCACAAAGGCAGGGGGGCAGAGGGTGTGGGGGTGGATTGGTCACCGGGGCAGGCGGGTTAATGGGTGAACGAAATGCAGGTTTTAAATTGGAAACATGAAAAACCGGATGAATTCTCCTGTATACCGTAGGAAGTTTGAGGCGAACTGCCACTGGACTAAGGATTTTAGTGACAGTGAACGGGCCAATAAATTTAGGAGCAAGCTTATTACAAATGGTGCGGAGAGGAATGTTCTGATTAGAAAGCCACACTTTTTGACCAACGACGTATTCGGGAGGCTAAGACCGGTGGCGATCGGCCTTTGCCTTTGTACTTGGAACGAGACTTCCGATTCCAGGTTCTGAAAAATTGGTGGCTGGTAACCTAGACTACCTTCAAACGGAGAGAGGCCAGTGGACGATACTGGTAAGGAGTTATGCACATACTCAACCCATGAGAGCTGTTGGCTCCAGGAGGACAGATTCTAAGACACCAAACATCACAACACCCGTTCCAAGTTTTGGCTAATGAGTAAAAGCTTTTTTTTTTAATTACCCAAAGTTTATTGGTGTTCTTCTTGTATAATTCAAATTATAAATGATATAACTAAACAAAATAATAATTAATTAGGTAAAGCTGCGCGCTTGAATTTGTCATCGCATCATCCTATGCAATGTGGTGAATTATTATGGCTCATTATTGTCTATAGGCTATTTTAGTCATTTAAATAACATAGGTTATCTTAATATATTGATTAATGACATTGTATTATAATAGCCTATTACACCACCTAAATATGTATTTACTTCTAATTCTCGTTGTCAGTGATGGCTTGTTTAGCTTAATATTGACCGTTATAAAAATTGACTAGTGTAGCCTGCATAAAAAAAGTTCTGAACATAAAACAACAGGACAAAAATATAGTTGATGACTAAATTCAAATTATAAATGATATAACTAAACAAAATAATAATTAATTAGGTAAAGCTGCGCGCTTGAATTTGTCATCGCATCATCCTATGCAATGTGGTGAATTATTATGGCTCATTATTGTCTATAGGCTATTTTAGTCATTTAAATAACATAGGTTATCTTAATATATTGATTAATGACATTGTATTATAATAGCCTATTACACCACCTAAATATGTATTTACTTCTAATTCTCGTTGTCAGTGATGGCTTGTTTAGCTTAATATTGACCGTTATAAAAATTGACTAGTGTAGCCTGCATAAAAAAAGTTCTGAACATAAAACAACAGGACAAAAATATAGTTGATGACTAGACATAATCATTTCATGACTCTAGACACTTCTTTGTGAAGACAGTAGCATAATACAGTGAAATAATATGTTTTTTAGCCATTCAGAAACAGCCGTCATGTGCGTGGGTCAAATTTACCCGCTGGCGCTTTTAGGTAGGCCTATACAGCGACCCCTGGCGGTTCTAGTGTTAAAGCTGTGAAAAAGGCGCCAATGTGTGAAGTACATCTTCTGAGTAATCTACATCCCATCCAGTTCCCACAGAGTTAAACATCTTTCCACTTCTGGAATATGTATAGACATGTGGAATATCGTCTTTGCAGATCATGGAAAAATGCACTGTCTGCACGCTCCCAGTTTTCTGTTTGTTTTGCCTCTTGTCTAGGACTCCTTAGGGGATGAAAGGTTAACAATTCCCTAATGTTGCTTATTTTTAAAAGTCACAGGGGGTTGCATATAGCAGATGTTCTGAAAGTTAAATAGGTCGCAACTAAAAAGTGTTTTATAACATGTTGAACTCCAGTCAAACTTCACTGACAGGAATGTTACATGACGGGCTAGAACCTGATTATATACTGACAGCCAGGGCACCCAGTTGTGAATATGCAAGAAACAATATATTGTTTACAGACATTCAAAGCATATATTCATTAATCTGGCAAACTAAACATGACTGCTAAACACTGGCTCATTGCTAACTAAAAAGCTAATGATTTATGTGACAATTAACTCAACATATGTGTATCCCTTTACTCAGAAGCATTAAGTGTTGCACTAGTCATTTCTCATTTCTCTAGAAATTACTGGTTGAAACTGGTTCTGTGATCACCCAACTCCTCAAAAGAAAATCTTGTATGTGTCACAGGAAATTATAAAGGCCTATAGTTTATTTTTTAAAGAGAGAGAGAGAGAGAGAGAGAGAGAGAGAGAAGTGAAACTTGTGTAATAAAAGCATCTTACATATTTATACTGAATGTCTGGGGCGAGAGAAATAACATCAGCTACAGTAAAACCCGACTGTGCCACCAGCATCAGATTTAATAGAAGAAACACAATTAGATTAAATGCATCTTAAAGTTTTAGATAATGATACACTTTCAGTTTTGACAATTAGCATAATTAACATATTAGAAGTGTTCTATTGTCAAAAAAGCCATAATATGACCCTGTGCTTAAATTGTATGGATCAGTATCAGGGCACACAGCTGAAAGCTGTTAAGACATTTATGCATGTGCGAAGTAGGCTATGTACATCCTGTCCTCTCCTAGTCTCAAGAGTTTAACAGATTCAGCTATGCACCATGCATGCTTCAGTGAGAATGAGAATACAAGACTGCATTTTAAGTCAGTTTGTCTCTGATCTTTGCAGGATCTGAATGAATGTTCAACCAAATTAACACCATAACTGAAAGGGCACAGGGAATATCAAATGCCGGCAAGAGTTCAGAACGTGAATAAGCAACAGCTGCTGCATCTTGTCATATCAGAGTGTCATATGAAACTAACTTGATGGTGCCAAGCTGATGTCCACTGCTGTCTGATCATACTGAGTCTGTAGATGTTGATTGAGACACAACATTGCACAGGTGCTCCACTTACTGTATTTAGTTCTGCCCTGATTAAGCTGTTTGACATAAGATATTTACATATATTCCACAAGACAAAATCATCTGAAATATCCAAATGATCCTGCTTAAAGGTTTAGATGATCATCTTTAAAACTACTATATAACACTATAAACAGTGGAGTCCAAAGGTCACACTAAAAATCTGGGTTTAAAATTATTTAACTGGTTAATAAACAGAATGTTTTAGGATTTCTATAATAATAATAATAATAAATGCAACAAAAATACTACGATTAAAAACAATATAGAAATATTTACATGAATAAGACATATTTAAGATTAAGAGTATGATCATTGGGTTTTACACAAACGTGTGGTGTTAATGCAGCTCAACTTTAGCTGTCATTCAAATAATATTTTTTCTATTCAACTTTTATTCTTTCTACAGGAGAATAATAATTCCATAAAAATTCCACTTCTGGTTTTAGACTTACAGACCTCATATGTAAGACTTCCAAATGCATATATATATATACAGTGGGTACGGAAAGTATTCAGACCCCCTTACATTTTTCACTCTTTGTTATATTGCAGCCATTTGCTAAAATCATTTAAGTTAATTTTTTTCCTCATTAATGTACACACAGCACCCCATATTGACAGAAAAACACAGAATTGTTGACATTTTTGCAGATTTATTAAAAAAGAAAAACTGAAATATCACATGGTCCTAAGTATTCAGACCCTTTGCTCAATATTTAGTAGAAGCACCCTTTTGATCTAATAAAGCCATGAGTCTTTTTGGGAAAGATACAACAAGTTTTTCACACCTGGATTTAGGGATCCTCTGCCATTCCTCCTTGCAGAGCCTCTCCAGTTCTGTCAGGTTGGATGGTAAACGTTGGTGGACAGCCATTTTTAGGTCTCTCCAGAGATGGGAGCCCCTACCAAGTAATGAGTACATGTACAGTAAATGAACATACTTTCCAGAAGGCCAACAATTCACTAAAAATGTTTTTTATTGGTCTTATGAAGTATTCTAATTTGTTGAGATAGTGAATTGGTGGGCTTTTGTTAAATGTGAGACAAAATCATCGCAATTAAAAGAACCAAAGACTTAAACTACTTCAGTCTGTGTGCATTGAATTTATTTAATACATGAGTTTCACAATTTGAGTTGAATTACTGAAATAAATGAACTTTTCCA
>NW_015505581.1:889016-895488 GCF_001515645.1 Sinocyclocheilus grahami | reverse complement strand
ACACACACACACACACACACACATATATATATATATATATGACTGTGTATCTGAGTTTGTTATATAAGCAAAATGAGGAAACACAACACAATAGCTCCATAAAGAGATGTTTGTTTGAGCGTCAGAGAAAGAATTCACAGCAGGCCATTTTCTATAGGTGTTTTAACCAGACAGGAAGTGTCTTAATTCCAGTGGTGGTTCTCAATTGTTTGAATGAGGAGGTGATGAAGGCCATGCACTGATCTGCAGGATTTAGGCTGAGGGAAGTTAACCTCTATATTTGACCACAAGGAGGCGGAAGAATGTTCTCTGGACGGTCCCAAAACACTCACATGTTTATTATGTGACAGCTAACAAGAGCATGATTTATGTGTTGTCTACAAAACCAAGACCTGAGTAATGCTTTTGTTAACCACTGGTTACTAAAACATAATTGTATTAACATAACTTCCTCAAGAGAATTTCAGCACTTTTTTTTATTTCAACAATGATTCTGTTAACATTTCCTATATCTATAGCTTATGCACCTGTAGCGCCTCTTTCACATAAATCTTCTGTGATGCAGATGTTGCGCATTTAGAATGTGGGTAAAAGGTCGTCCCGCTGGGAGTGACACCACATTAGAGTCAAAAAATATGCAGCTGTTCCTTTGGTTTCCGGCAGCGTGATTCGTGCGGATGACCAACTGCTGTCAACAGTGTTTCTGGGAAACTCGTAGACAGGGCAGATACTGAATATCCCTATCATTCAAATGCTAATGATTCTCTTCAGGGCTACTCAGCATCTAAAAGACTTCAGCTATAGGAGAGATGTGAACGCACTGTGCCTCGCAGATGATGCGTACATTAAAATCCCATGCCAAATGTTCTGACCTGTCTTTATGAAGAGCTGCGGGTCATTTGTTCATCAATAACTACTGTTTTAAGATAACATTCGCTGTTTGTTTTTGTTAAGTAGCTCTACAAGTACTAAATGAACATGCAGGCAAAAATATCAGTGGCAAAACAATGATGTGTTATGTGATTCAATTAGAGTAATCCACCAAAAGGCGTGCATGTTATTATGGGACCAGTTGAAACTGAATAAGTGTTTGTTTTATTGTTTGCTGCATGTCACTGACATTAAGAAGCAAACACACCCTGAGAATTGGTTTACAAGGACTGGAACAGTGGAAATGTTTTGTCAATCCAGCATTAATCACGAAACACCATTTGGTCTTGAAATTCAAGAGTTTTCCTAGCTGCATCACATTATAGATTACACATGCATTTAAAGGCGTTTAATACTATGTATGACGTTTTCTGCACAGTAAAGAAAGTAAAGCCCAAGTCACACATTACTGTTCAAATGTCTGGGGTCAGTTAAAGTTTTTAATGTTTTTGAAAGAAGTCTCTTATGCTCACTAATGCTGCATTTATTTGATCAAAAATACAGTGGAAATAGTAATATTGTGAAATATTATTATTAACTATTTTCTATTTGAATATATTTTAAAATGTAATGTATTCCTGTAATAGCAAACATCAGCAGCCATCTTCAGTGTCACATGATCCTTTAGAAATCATTCTAATATGCTGATTTATGAAACATTTTTTATTAATAATCATGTTGTAAACTTAATTTTTTTCAGGATTCTTTGATCAATAGAAAGTTCAAGAGAACCGCATTTATTTCAAATAGATTTTTTTTTTGTAAAAACGCATAAACTTAAAGACTTTACTGTCACATTTGATCAATGTAATGCATCCTTGCTGAAGAAAAGTAATAATTACATTCAAAAACATCTTACTGATGCCAAATATTTGAAGGATAGTATACACAGTCATTTATACAAGTCATTCATATAAGACCAACGTCACAAACAACCAAGTGGCTTCTGCTCCACTTCAATACCACTTCAAATCCTGTTTTGACCATGTCTGCAAAGTACACTGGAAAAACAAGCAAATCTCTCTCTGAAAACATAAAAAAGCTCTTTAATGCTGAAAGGTAGACTCTGTAACATTTGTACTTTGATATCACTCCCTGGAATAAACACCTAGTCCTTTGTATCATGAGACAAAACAACTAAAAACACAGGAATGTTGGTTTTCTATGGGAGAGGCAAATTCTCAGGCATGACCTGAAGAGGTAACCGAGTGAAGTCTTCAGAAACCTCCAGTGAATGCAGGCTTTCTGTGAGCATGAACTTTCCCCTAATTCTCACACTGTTCTGTGCTCACAGTGGAACAGACCACAGTGCTCAGCTACGGCACGTTCACCTCTTCTCTCCACACAAAGCTTCGGCTGCAATAATGACTTCATACTGGGAAAACCCGGTGTCCATTCACACCATTTCAACTTTCTCTCTAAGCTACATCATTTCTATATGCGTTTTTCTATATAATGTATATTTCATTAATGCCCACTATATGAAAATACACAGGGCAGGATGCACTAAACTGAAATCACTGACATTTGATTTGTAAGATTCTGTATTTCCTTCACACTTCAATAGTCTCAGCAGGACTGTTTGTGTGAATTAGTGTAATAAAATGTTAAATGTGTTTATGCGGTTTAATGTTTATGTTAATTTCAACATTTACTAACACATTATTAAAATCTTGTTAACATTAGTTAATGCACTGTGAACTAACATGAACTAACAATGAACATCTGTATTTTTATTAACTAACGTTAGTGAAGATTAGTAAATACAGAAACAAATGTATTCCTCGTGGTTAGTTCATGTTAGTTTATACATTAACTAATGTTTAACTAATGAACCTTATTGTAAAGTGTTACCATTGTTTCTCCTCTATGCCCCGCCTTTCTGAAACGCGTCGATTTTTACAAAGCTCATCGGTCTGAAAAGCGAGGTGTACGCTGATTGGCCAGCTATCCAGTGCGTTGTGATTGGCCGAATTTCTCACCCATGTGATGGAAATGTTACGCCCCTACCATACTGTGATGCCTTGTCCCGGAGCGTCGAGACAAAAACATTAAAACCCATTATAAACGAGGCATCTGTTGCATCCAGTGGGGACATAATTACGGATTATAATGTCTTTTTACTAGTTGTGTTGCATCGCGCCGCGTAAACATAAAACCATGCATGCATTTGTGATCGGAGCTGCACACATCTGAATATTTGGGTTCAACTGTTCTGGAACAGTGTTGTAAATACAACTTAACCACTGATTTCTAGTCGTGTCCTCTTTTGGAAGGCCAAACAAAGTATTTTCGCTTTTGCAACGAAACACACAGTGTCTTCACAGCATGGCGGCGGCGGTGGCAGCAACAATAAAGTTACGCCTTCTTTCTTTGCGTGAACATTTGGGCGGCGTTATGCAGATTTTCCCACACAGTGATGTAGACATGTGGCGGCGTGTTTGAACGAGGCCTTTTAGGAGGGCGTGGACGAGTCTTAACCTTTATAAAGAATATCTCTTTGGATTTGAGACTTTAGTATTTGCAACTTTAGGGATCTTATCTATTCACGAACAGCTTGTAACACTCCAAAGAGAAAGGAAAACTTGAAATCGCATCATATGACCGCTTTAATATAAATATAATCTAATCAATAAAACCACTGACTAAAAGTCAAATTAAGTACACATACAAACATAAGAATCAAATAAATTGCTCAATATTCATCATTGTTGTAGACCTAACATTAAATCTTTTTTTTTTAAAAATCAAATCAACAGGCATTCTGATTGCAACCAGGTCCATTCTTACATGGTCCACATTTGAAGCAAATATACAGTTAAGGGGGAGGAGGTTGAAACTTGAGCAGACTCACACACTCCCTCCAGATGGCCAACCAATCAGAACACGCTAGACAGCTCAGAAAGGATATAAAAACGAGCCTATGCTCTGGAGAATACTACAACAGCTAACCGGTCTTTACTACAAGTTAGAATAACCAGAAAACCACAGACACAAAACAAGCAAGATGAAGGTACCACTGGCAAATCTGTTATGCATCACAGTCCTGGCAAGCTCCGGGACAAGCTTCCCGCTGGAAAATAGAGGAGCTGCTACTGGAAAAGAGAAGAGAGTTCAGTATGCAGCATGGGATGATGTTAATGTGCTTGCACATGGGTTGCTGCAGCTAGGTCAGGGTCTTAAAGAGCATGTGGACAAGACCAAAGGCCAGGTGAAAGACATCACCATCAAGATGAAGGTCCTCGACGTCACTGTATCTGAGCTTGCCAAGCTGACTCAACGGCTTCAAGAAGACAGTGAGGCACTGAAAGCAAAAGCCCAGAGTCTGGAAGAACGTGAGACCCTGGTCCTAAACGTGTCCATGGATCTGCGGGAGAAGACAGAGGAGCTGCTCAAAGACAGGAAGAAGGACCATGAGAGGATGAATAAGCTGGAAGAAAAAGTAGATGGCTTGATGCAAAGAGAGGGTTTGGAAGCTACCAACGGCAACTACAGCGATGCCCGAACCATTCAGGTAGGTGAAAAACACTACTTTCAGGTCTAAAAAAAAGTGAATCATGTCTTGATTTTCAGATCTGCCTGACATGCACTGTAATGATTGTGTGACAGTAAGAAGGATCATGAGAGGATGAATAAGCTGGAAGAAAAAGTAGATGGCTTGATGCAAAGAGAGGGTTTGGAAGCTACCAACGGCAACTACAGCGATGCCCGAACCATTCAGGTAGGTGAAAAACACTACTTTCAGGTCTAAAAAAAAGTGAATCATGTCTTGATTTTCAGATCTGCCTGACATGCACTGTAATGATTGTGTATGTGTGTGTGTGTGTGTGTTTGCATATATTTGTAAAAACCATATTCTAAATATTTAAATGAACTAAACAAGAATGATGTGGGTAGGTTTATGTGTTTAAAAACTTTGCATTTCCAGTAGACCATTGAACGGCACACGAGCACATAATAATGACCCTGTGGGCGTAAACGCTGCTTCAGGGCATGAACTCAGAGCCGTGTAGTACGTGCAAGTTAGCAGCTGTCTCTGTCCAGACAAAGCAAAATGATATACTGACCTCCTGGAAAGTTTGTAGTCTGTTGACCTTTCACTCGATACGTTTCTGCAAAAAACAAAACAAAACATGCAGAACAGAACCTGAAGTATTTCATACGCATGCAGCCGTTTTTTTTTTGTTGTCTGCACCAACTTCTCGAGTTCCTGCTCCTGTTACATAACAGAAAAGCTGGGTCGACTGAAAAGATAATGCAGGACCGGTTATACTGGAAAATGTACGCTTAAATGTCAGCAAACCATGCTTATCGTTGCGGTCTGCTGAGGTTTAGAAAAGGCCATGTTTTAAGTTTGAATAAAGACTGACCGCAAACTATTTCTGATTTCAGTGGATGCTGGAGGCGCAAAATAAACGCATTGATGACCTAGTCGAGCGCATCAAGCAACAGCAAGAAAAACTGGATAAACAAAATGTTCGCATCCGGACTCTCCAAAACCAGGTAAAATACTACAATATAAAATATAATATAACTACTAAGTAGTATGGTATTAATGTTAAGTCTATGACTGCAAACTTATCCGTAATATTCATGTCATGTGCGCTAGATTCAACTGAAAAGCGAGCGGTCTTCTCTCAAACGGAAGGAGGACGAGGTTCATCTGAACGCGAGCTCTGAACAGCGAGATTCACCTGTTGGTAAGTCAGTTTATATACCTTTATAATAGTAAATAGTAAAAGCTAAGATGTATCCAGTATGTCAAAATCTATACTGGTGAAAATAAGTCGAATTCTCCCATTCACATAATGTACGAATGGACAATCTGTACACACACACAATAAATTATAATCGCATCTATACTGAGAGAAGAAAAAAATTATACAAGAGTTTTGTTCTTATCAACAGCATGCTGAGACTTGTGCCACTTGTTTTGCTCCTTATGTGATGTTATGAGCAGCATAATGCTGATGGAACATGTCCAATTAGGGGGAAAATCTTAAAAACATTTGGGAAATGCCTGATGGAAATAAGACTCAACATTTCAAACATTTAACTATGAGATTTTTAATATATATATATTTACTTGATTATTGTACTTCAGTACACTTTTTGAGTATCTGTACTTTACTTGAGTATTATTTTTTCTGGGAACTTATGACTTTAACTTCACTACATTTGAAAGACAAATATTGTACTTTTCACTCCACTACATTTCTATCAAGGTCCTCGATGTAGAAAGTCGTTACTATGTGGCAGCTTTGAAAGTCAGTGGGTGATATTTTTCTTCTCTAAAAAGTGACTTACTTTTTTTCAGACAGTTTATCAGTAATCACTCTTGTAGGGCTACATGAAGTGATTTCCCAGCATTTTTTGAACACTGACCAGTTGCAAACAATTCAATAATAAGTTAATATTGTGGTATACATTACACACAATATTGTCTGATTTAGCTAAATTGTGTATGTGAAAATATTACCTATAAAGCCACAGAAGAACTGTTGTGCGTCTCCTAATAAAACACAAAAGGTGTTTGACTGAA
>NW_015505581.1:807329-886928 GCF_001515645.1 Sinocyclocheilus grahami | reverse complement strand
TAAAGTTATACAGCTACAGTTGTGTTGCTGGGTTTTATAGCAGGTTTGATTTTTTTTTCTTCCTTATCACTCTGTATTTACAGGATTTCACTGTACTGTATTCAGTAGGTGTAATGTATTCTAAGTTGCTTCAGAAGTATTGCAAATTACGTACAACAATAAAACAGTGCATTGACATAAAAAAGGAAATTTACTTTTGGTACTTAAGTACTTTTAAAAGCAAGTACTTCTGTACTTTTATTAAGTAAAAATCTGTCTTTACAACTTTTACTTGTAATGGAGTAATATTTGACCAGCGGTATCTGTACTTTCACTCAAGTAATGGAGTTGAGTACTTTGTCCGCCTCTGTATATATATATATATAATATATAGTATTTTAATACTGTTGGTGTGTGAGGGTGGAAAATGGTACATTTACAAGAAATTCCATTTCAGAGCTATGGCTGTCTCTAAGTAGGTGAAAGGTAAACCTAGCAGAAATACATGCCAGAAGAACAGTCATCCAAAAGAACACAATAAAGCCTCTCATGGCGAGTTCTGACATCAGTGGGATCCAAAGAATGCTTTAAAAGAAACCGATCCCAGGACGCCTTCCAATTGTGTGAGAGTTCATCAGTCTCGGACTGTGTTAACTCAGGGTCACAAGCATACAGAGATTTGTTTCAAATCTGGCCAAGCGCAAAGGGAAGGCTTATTTCTTTTTCAGATATAGTACGTTATATCCTTTACCTTAGATTAGATTTCCTGGCTATAATCCACTGAAACCCATGTACAGAGTGCATATTTTTGGACCATGAACTTTGTACAGACTTTCCCTGTCGTGTAGAGATCACTCCAAAAAAACAGGTAATTTCTCTAAGAAAAAGTATAACCTTTACCCTAGATCTGTCAGAGCCAGACTATCCCCCTCAGACCCCCCCTGTCTCTACTCATCCACACAGACCACCCCTTTTATTGTAGTCAATGAGAAGTGTGCCACACTAAACAAGACCACTTCACTTAATACCATATGCTTTGAGTCTTTTAAATCTGCTGCATTGTTTGTTTATAAAATATATATATATAAAATATATAATATATATAAAACAAATTATTTAAATATTTTTTATTTTATTGTCAGTTAATGTAGGGCATCCAATTTTTAACAGGACAGACAGTGCCAAATTTATTTATTTTTTGACTTGCATCTCACATAGTGCCTTGAGGGCCTGTGCAGTTGCTCCTCAAATAGCAGCAGCCGCAGCCACAGCCTCGGCATTCCCTGATCACTCGCTGTCCATGCATTGTGATGTCAGCAGAGGGGTGCTGTGCACGTGAAAGAGGCATGGAGGGCTGGACTAAAGGGGGGCAGGGAGCAAGGAATGCTTGTAGCTCTACTGAGAGAAGTCTGTGCTTGGGAACTAGGGGAAAGGTCATGTTTACACCCTCAATTGTTTCAGCCAGG
Organism: Sinocyclocheilus grahami; assembly: GCF_001515645.1. Classification (NCBI taxonomy): domain Eukaryota; kingdom Metazoa; phylum Chordata; class Actinopteri; order Cypriniformes; family Cyprinidae; genus Sinocyclocheilus; species Sinocyclocheilus grahami. The sequence continues at coordinate 885,483 of NW_015505581.1, read as the reverse complement.
TCAGACTTCACATGTGAAACTGCCTTTGTTAGGCAGATGTTTGCAAAGTGAGCCACATAGTGCACTTATGGTGCCTGAGAAATGTATGTCAGTGTGTACAGCATTACATCGAATGCTCTTTAGGACCAATGCGACGTTTGTTTAATAACAACACCTCAGATGATTTGGACTATTGCCCTGGAGTTCAAAACAAACTCCATGTTGGCCTTTGGGTTCTTGGGTGAAACGTTCAAGGTTCTGTGTTTGAGATAAGGTTTAGTTCACTATTAAACAATGGAGATAAACACTTGTCCTGGACATGTGAGCAATTTCCATTTAGCTCCAGCTTTAAAATCCCTGTATGTGTACAGGCTTAGGTAAAGGTCATTTGCAGATGTGTGAAAGTTTGTGGTGTTTTTGTATCTTTCAGCTATGGCTTCTGACTGTCATGAGTTGTTCCTGAGGGGTGAGACCACTAGCGGGCTGTACACCATCCAGCCAACTAACTCTGAGCCTTTTGAGGTCTTCTGCGAAATGACACCCAGTAAGTGGTGCAAATCAGTTTTCTGCCACTTTTATTTGTCTATTTATACGTGCACTCTTAAAAGAGCATCTAAGGCTCCTTTGTTAGTAAAGCAAATTGCATATTGCCTCCCTACCCCCAAAACCTCACTCAGAACAGCTTGTAATCCTTTTGTTTTGTGCGTGTATCCACAGAAGGAGGATGGACAGTCATCCAGAGACGCCAAGATGGATCTCTAGACTTCAATCAACTATGGCAGGCATACCAGACTGGTTTTGGGAGCCTAAATGGTAAGAATCCAATGTGAACTGACTCTGTTTTGCATGTGACCAACAGGCTCTGAGCAAATAGTCACTTCTGTCAGTACACTTTGATTTACCCATTAATACGGGTTGTAGAGTTGCAGATTAAGGATAGAGGATCAGATCAATCCTATGCCTATGCCCCAATGTATCCCTAATTCCCTTAAATGATTTGATTGCAGAGTGACTAAATCTCCTGACCTATTCCTAGACCAGAGTACACGTCTCTTAAATGTCCCTCTTTAATGTCGCTTTCAGGTGAGTTCTGGCTCGGCCTAGAGAAGATCCATTCTGTGTCCAAGGGTGGCAACTACATCCTCAAGGTGCAGTTCTCTGATTGGCGGGATGAGGTTCAGATCATCAACTATCCTTTCCGTCTGAATGGCGAGGAGAGCAACTATTCTTTGCGCATATTGGGGAGCCCCGCTGGGAACCTGGAGAGTGCTCTGTCCACCGAAACATCTGCAGTGCCCTTTTCCACCCGCGACAAAGACAACGACCAGAAGATTGACCTCAACTGTGCCAAACAGCTATCAGGTAACATCATGATGCCATGGGCCATAAAATATGTTTTTCTATGTGGGTGATGTTGTGGTTCTAATTGGTTTCTATTTTTGGCTTTCCAGGTGGTTGGTGGTTTAGTAATTGTGGTCGCTCAAACCTGAACGGCAGATATTTTGTTACTCCTGCACCAAAGCAAAGGCACCAGAGAAAACAAGGAGTGTTCTGGAAAACCTGGCGCGGCCGCTACTACCCACTGAAAACCACCACCATGATGATTGCACCTGCCGAAAACAAGTCATAGAGGACCTCCGCTGAGATCTTAACCGATGATATGGGTGGAGAAACCACAATTCATAACCTGCCAAAATAACATGTTGGTGCTGAAAAGTTCTATAGCTCTATAAGGAGTGTCTACTCTTGTTTGTTAGAACAGACAAAGTCTGAATCATGAAAGTGGTGGACTCTCAAATCTGCGCAAAAATAGGCTCTTTTATTTAGAACTAAATGTGCCTGGAGCTCTGCAAGCAGCAGCATGTTTTAAATGGTGCAGGCCACTGTAAGGATCTGCTACATGTTTAGATAAATCTGGCAGGGTGACGTCAAAAGACCTGATGGTAAAGCACAATTGCAAGCACTTTCCAAAAGCTAAAAGGCTTGGGGAAGAAATTAGCCTTGCCACTAAAATACGGACCAAATAAGCTATATAAGCTTAAGCCAGTACTTTTGAGAATGCTTATTGTCTCAAGGCATTATCCACAGACAAAGACATTCATTAGTAGATCTGCAGAACATTGAAAGTTTGTTGCCTGACAATTCATTATAAGTATCTAAACGTGGAAGTTATTTTCTGGTACGCACACGCTGTCTTTCAAAAGCTTAAATGATCTGAGACTACTTGTGTATAGATTCATTTTCTCAGTCACATTGACTGCCTTTATATGTCTATAGCTATCACTTCTCTGTAAATAACAGAAACATGCATTTTCTTCATAGCATTGCCGCTGTATTCTTGCCAACTTTAAAAGGTCATGCTCTGATTTCCATATTATTTAAATGTTGTACAAAAAAATCATTATGTATTTCTTTAACTTTTTACTATAATTTATGTTTTCCAAGAAGTAAAACATTTTGTTATTGTTTTTAAAAAAATGTTTGGTCTTGAAGAGACCAATAAAATATATTTTAAAAACTGTCAGTGTCACTGAAGTTCTTGCACTAAACACAAACTTAATGCAAAGTGGGCTTGTTTAGATCAGTATGAAGTGCTAAGCAGGTATACGCAGCTCCTATCAGAGCTGAGGGTTAAATGCATCTACATGCTCATGAGACGACAAGTGATGCTGGAATGACCTGACGGTGCTCAAGCTTGCTCAGTGCCCTAGAGACAAGAAACATAACTAATACAATTGAGCAGATGGCTCCAAACATATCCAAAAGTCATGCATACAGTTGAACTGCTGTTACTTAACAGTCAAAAACACTCGTAAAACCAACTTTTATCATAGGAAAAAGCTGAATTGAAGTAAAAATGACTATGCCCTTGAATGTTCCCACAGGAGTGTTGCCATATGGTCTTAACCACACGTGAACCTTACTTAGCGGAAATCAGCTTATTCTTCTGCCTTGACTTTAAGTAACTAAAGTTGCATTGGCTTCCGAGTGTCACACTCAATGTTTCACACTAATGTGCTTTCAGTTACTTACTTCCAGATGAGTTTAGTGTATTTAACAGTCAAATGCTTTTACGGTTTAAGAGAGGAACAACGGTCTTATCACCTTTGAAAGAAAGTTATACGTTTTCTGCTGTGATAAGATCATGTGTAGACAAATAGAATCAAACTGAAATGTGTTCAGGGTCTAAATGTAAAATCCTGCTTTATAATAATTACAGACACTTTTGACCTTCACAGGCTTAAAGGTAACAAGATTATGCACTTTATACTGACAAAGGCATATGAATTTCCACATGTCAAGTGGAACTGATATTATGAAACAAGGTCACTGCTTGTAGTTCATTTATGTACAGTACATGGAATTTATTAAGACCATCACAGCCAATTGAAAACTAGGCCATTGCACAAACATAAAGATATGTTTCATAATATAACAGCCATTACGTTTAGCCATTACAGCTCTTATAGCTTCATTCAACAGTCATCCTGCCTATTCATTCCATTAACATATTGTTACTGTATTAAGAACCACTGGAGCGGAACATTACCAAGAAAACTGACAAATATCATTCAGTTATGACACCTTTGATTATCATTAATCCTGATGATCTACTCGGCACCCTTTGCTGTTCTGTATTTTTATTTTATTTTATATCTGTTTTGCATTTCACTAAACATCATTGTACATTTTGCTGCCAACATCCGAAGGCAAAAACATTCTAGACAAATTTAGAAGCATTTTAGGCAAAATATACAAAACAGGTCTGCCATAGCTTTCCCCTGATGTGTGTAACTAATATACATTGCAAACCAAAAATACAATTTATGTTTTACATAATAAAAAAGTTGATTTGTTTTACCAGTTAAAACTAATTTTGACACTTTCTTTCTTTCTTTCTTGTGTGGAACACTGAGGCTGAGGTTTTTTTTAACGATAACCGAAACTGTTTGGTTATAAACATTCTTCAAAATACTTCTTTTGTGTTCCATAGAAGTGTAAGAAAGTGTACAGATTGCATGTGTAGTATAATGTTTGCATAATATTGTCTGTATGGCAGGCTGAGCTGCAGTCTACCTGCTTCAACAGGAGTCGTGAAGATAAATCAGTATGGAGGTGAGCGGCGTGTCAACATGGAATGTACTGTAGCATTTCATTCGCAAGAAGACATTCATTTTGACAAGCTCATAGCAGGCCTGTTTGAGAAGAGGCACAAGTAAGGCATTAAAAGCACAAATCTGCACATGTGAAGACAAAGTGAAGTTGTAAAAACAAACTGCAACCTCAAGCAGCAAAAACTGGAGCGAACTGAAGAAGCTGGAGAGATGTTGTTAAGCAGCTCCACCTGGTGTAAGCGACGAAAACAACCTCATAATTTTGATACTTTTAATTTATATATATAAAATCGTAATATTTAGAATTTTTTAACCGTTTTACAAGCCCTCTATTACAAGGTAACCCTGTTTCAAATTCCGGCATACTGTTTTTGCACCTTTTGTTAAACATAAAAAACGAAATAACGTTGAACATTTAAGAATTATTCAAATATGTAGTATATAAAATAAAATAATTATCAGCTTTATAATATAGACTATACTTGATATTGTAGCTAATTATCCCATGCTGACATTCTCACTCATTAGACAGAACACAAACTGACAGTTTTAATTGCCTTTCTATTAGTACTATGTTGAATAGTACACAAGTAGTTTTCCAACTCTTTCAAAAACACTGTAAAACAGGGTTTTTTGTTAGAAAATTTACACTTATGAATGTGAAACTTAACCAACAAAATAAACAGATTAATAACAAAAACTTCGTTATTTACATTACCATAATTAAAATATCCAAAAACTACATTTTCAAAATGCAAATTAAAATTAAAGAGTACCTTTTCTTTAATAAACATAGAGACATCATACCATAACTTTTTAACATAACTACAGTGCCAGAAGATGTGGGGTACAGTTTCCAAGTACAAAGAGCAAAAAGAGCAATTAACATCAATATCCTTCTTAAATTTGTTGTAAAAACAAACTGCAACCTCAAGCAGCAAAAACTGGAGCGAACTGAAGAAGCTGGAGAGATGTTGTTAAGCAGCTCCACCTGGTGTAAGCGACGAAAACAACCTCATAATTTTGATACTTTTAATTTATATATATAAAATCGTAATATTTAGAATTTTTTAACCGTTTTACAAGCCCTCTATTACAAGGTAACCCTGTTTCAAATTCCGGCATACTGTTTTTGCACCTTTTGTTAAACATAAAAAACGAAATAACGTTGAACATTTAAGAATTATTCAAATATGTAGTATATAAAATAAAATAATTATCAGCTTTATAATATAGACTATACTTGATATTGTAGCTAATTATCCCATGCTGACATTCTCACTCATTACCAGATGTTGGCAGTATTATGTATTTTATGTACACCTTTAGACAGTTTTTTAGACGAATCATCTTCAAGTCCAAAGATTATGCTGTACCATTGAAGATATAGCACACGTACATCACTGCATTTACATCAGTGTTTGCTTGCTCATCTGAAATACATCTATAGGACGTTTCCTATCAGATGTCTATAATATGTAATGGATTAGCGTGTATGTGAAATTGACATCTTAAAGACGTCTTATCAAATGTTTGAAGCGATCTTTAACAGACATCTTGCAGACGTACTTCTGGGTAGTGGGCCCTTCTCCAGTATCTGAGTATGTAACCGCTTAGCTGACCCAACACTGCTTGATTGACTGACTGGATCATTGATTATGGATCCAGGACTCCCATTGAGAAATAAGCTAGTTGTTTCAAAGATTGCAAATGTTATCTTCCACTTGCATAGGAATGAAAATACCATACTTGCTTTGTTTATACTGAAGTTTTCAAAGTGCAGCAGTCTGTAAATGAAATGAATAATGACAACAAGAACTGTTGTTCATCATCTTTTATTACGAACCCAGTCATTACTACATCCATCTAAACATCTTATTCCATAAAAAGTAAAAAAAACAACAACAAAAAAACAATTGTAAAGCATACACAGATATATTCATTTATTTATGTGATTTATTTGAGCAGACCTAAGATTTCCAATGTTTAAAGGGTCATTTGGGATGAGAACAAATACTGTGGAAAAAAAGTAGTGAATCTAGTTCCTAATTTGGAATGTTCAAGGCTCACAATGTTATACTTCAATTTCCTTTCACAATACTATAATCCAAAGAAAACAAGACAAGTTCCAGTTGTTCTGGCTCTGCAAACGGTAAAATATTTGATGAGAATATGAAACACTAATACAAAGATGAACTCTTTAAAACACATTACAGATTGCGTGTGAGACAGTAAAGTGTATTATAAAACCACATTCATATCCTCACATCAAGCAAGGAAGTATAATATTTAGAATGTCAAAAGCAGAAATTACTCAAAAATGCTGCTGAAATGATAGATGAACCCTTCCTTTTTTGTGCATGTGCTCTCACTTTCCAGCCTAAAAATACAATAACAAAATATTACTAGGGGAAAAAAGCTCTTAAATTAACACAATGGAACACATAACTGCAGTAAAAGGTTCACCTTATCTAAACCCTCACTATTTTAACTTTGCATCTTTCAACTGTAACAGCAAAAAAAATCACCTTCACATGCTCGACCGACAAGAAAGTGTGATTTTAAACCCTGAGCATGTTCTATATTCAAATAATGAATCAGGCTCACGTAACGCTCTTTCTCGTACATACTCAATATTGAATTTCTTCACAACAGCTTGATTAGAACAGAAGAAAATACAAATCATTATTTGGGATTATGTGAATAACTTTGCAATAACCCCCGTCATACTTGTGTTTATCATCAAAGTAGAAATCAGCATTTTTCAATGAATAAAAAATAAAATAAAAACTACATTAAACTAAACAATTAAGCAAATACTAAATATTATTATAGTGGTTGTGCAATTAAATGACTGTCACATGAACCATATAAAATACAAGAAGTATCAATACACATAACTGATATGTTTTGTAGGGCTCTCGCTTCAAATTAACAAAACATAATATTTATGAAAAGAACATGTATATAGTTAAAACTAAGTGATATGTTTCATATTGGTCACTTACATCCGACAGATGGCACGCTTACTGTGGTATAATGGAATGTTTTGGGTCTTTTGTTTGCAAGGAAGTATCAGCTTTCCTTTAGCTTCTCATTCAGACTCCTAGCCTGCGATTGGTTGATTCAGTAATCTTGACCATCATCCTGATAACCCTGGTATCCCTCGTCTTGGAAATCCGTGTAGCCAGTGTCAGCTTCTCCACTTGCACTGGGTGCACCTTTGGGGCAGTATTTGGCATCATAGATCTGACGGCCAAGCCCGAAATTCTGCCCGCTCTGGTTGGCGCCTTGAGTGTAGCCCATTTGTAGAGACATTGTGGAGTTGTCACACTTATCTGTGCCTAATTTCTGGTCGTAGATGGCACGGCGGGTCCCTGGAGCTGTCATACCAGACTATAAACAAATGAGAGTTATTTCATATTATTCATATACTATTACAGTATTTATTGATATTTTAAATTAGATTTTTGAATTAATGTTTCCAAATTTTGTTTAATTTTTTAAAATGTAACCTTTTCATGAAATATTTATATTTCGTTTCAGCTTTATTTCAGTTAATGAAAACACTTTTTAATAGTTTTAATTAATAACAAGACTGATAAGAATGCAGAAAATGAGCAATATCATAATTTTGTTGTGTTTTTGTCATTTTTACGATTTATTTTTTAATATTCCATTTAGCGTTAATTTATATTATTTCAGTTAAAGTCATTTTAGTGCTTCAACTTGAATATATTATATTTCAGTTTACCACAGTTGCTTTTTTTTTTAAGTTGAAATTGTTATCTATTTATATTTTATTTCAGTCTAATGTCAATTTAAGAAAATACTTTTTAAAAGTAAAAAGAAAAGTTTTCTTTTAATATTTCCATTTAGCTTTAATTTATTTTTATTTTTAGTAATTTTGGTACTTCAAACATATTTGATGTCAGTTAGTGGCCAAGACAACATTTCCAAATTTTGTTGAATTTTTTTAAGCTGAACATTTTTCATCTAATATTTATATTTTATTTCAGCCTAATTTCGATTAATGAAAATGCTTTTTGATGGTTTTAGTTAACAATAACACCACTGATCAGAAGGCAACATCATTGGACACAGGGAGGGTGGTACTTACCTGGCTAGCACCCTTGTTGGTGCCCATCTGAAGACTGATGGTTGAATGGTCCATTGGCGGTAGAATGTGTGCCTTGGCATCATACAGGTGTCTTCTGGTGCCATAGGCATTCATTCCAGCTTGACTTGCACATTTATTTGTTCCCATCTATTAAAAGACATGCAAGTGAGCTACAAATACTCTCATGGTACTTTCCAGATTGAGGCAAATTAGTTCTGTATTACAAATAATTGTGACTCAAATTCAGATGGTTTAAAATAATGACAGAAACTCGGTCATACAAAACTGAATCATACCTGTAATCCAATGACACATTGCCCAGCTTTCATTTTCTCTTCATCAAATGCCCTCTCCTGTCTCTCTGCATATTTCACTCCAATGTCTACACTTGAGTGGGAGCCCTTGGTTTTAGCCTGTAAACACAGTGAGAATCTATAATTACAGACTGAAATATCAGAGTTATGCTGTTCTCCACCAAAATTGTATCATTCAGCAGGGCTTACCATGCCAGCAAGAGCCAGGAGGGTGGTCTGAACCTGTGTCATATTTCCATTCTCAAACAGATCATTGGCTTCAAAACTATCGTGTGGTTTGAGTCCGTAGGTGGTGATCGCTTTAATGAAGTTGGTCAGGTTCTCCAGCTGCAACAGAATAAAATAGCTGAATCCAAACAGACAAAACATAACCTTCTACTATAATAGACAATCTTATCAGCAGTTTAAGTGAACACAACAGACAACTATGTTTTCGAAAAAAAAATGTCAATGTCAGTTCAATGTCTCTAGCTTTACTAAACCGTTCAGGAATAAACATTTCAGAGAAGTGGGAAAGGTCAGCTCACCTGATGCCAGTTTTGCGACGACTGGTTGATCTTTTTAATAGACCCTGGCTGAAGTTTGTTTATGAGCCTTTAAGGAAACAGCAAGACCTCAAGGTTACGCAAAGGTATGTTGTGAAATTATTATTGAAAAGACATGATGGGAACTTACTCGCAGAGTATGACACCATTTTTTAACCCTTTCTGAAAGTCATCACCAATTGAGCGCCCAGTAACGTCCTCAATCCAAACCCGTAATTCTTCCTCCTTCTGATGGTCATACTTCTGTGCAATCTAGTGGAAATATGAATATGACATTGATTAATAATAATACAATAATCAGACTACAGGTGCATCTCAATAAATTAGAATGTCGTGGAAAAGTTCATTTATTTCAGTAATTCAACTCAAATTGTGAAACTCGTGTATTAAATAATTTCAATGCACACAGACTGAAGTAATTCAAGTTTTTGGTTCTTTAATTGTGATGATTTTGACTCACATTTAACAAAAACCCACCAATTCACTATCTCAACAAATTAGAATATGGTGACATGCCAATCAGCTAATCAACTCAAAACACCTGCAAAGGTTTCCTGAGCCTTCAAAATGGTCTCTCAGTTTGGTTCACTAGGCTACACAATCATGGGGAAGACTGCTGATCTGTTGTCCAGAAGACAATCATTGACACCCTTCACAAGGAGGGTAAGCCACAAACATTAATTGCCAAAGAAGCTGGCTGTTCACAGAGTGCTGTATCCAAGCATGTTAACAAAGTTGAGTGGAAGGAAAAAGTGTGAAAGAAAAAGATGCACAACCAACCGAGAGAACCACAGCCTTATGAGGATTGTCAAGCAAAATCAATTCAAGAATTTGAGTGAACTTCACAAGGAATGGACTGAGACTGGGTTCAAGGCATCAAGAGCCACCACACACAGACGCATCAAGGAATTTGGCTACAGTTGTCGTATTCCTCTTGTTAAGCCACTCCTGAACCACAGACAACGTCAGAGGCGTCTTACCTGGGCTAAGGAGAAGAAGAACTGGACTGTTGCCCAGTGGTCCAAAGTCCTCTTTTCAGATGAGAGCAAGTTTTGTATTTCATTTGGAAACCAAGGTCCTAGAGTCTGGAGGAAGGGTGGAGAAGCTCATAGCCCAAGTTGCTTGAAGTCCAGTGTTAAGTTTCCACAGTCTGTGATGATTTGGGGTGCAACACCAACACCAGCAGATGACATTGCACCCCAAATCATCACAGACTGTGGAAACTTAACACTGGACTTCAAGCAACTTAGGCTATGAGCTTCTCCACCCTTCCTCCAGACTCTAGGACCTTGGTTTCCAAATGAAATACAAAACTTGCTCTCATCTGAAAAGAGGACTTTGGACCACTCGGCAACAGTCCAGTTCTTCCTCTCCTTAGCCCAGGTAAGACGCCTCTGACGTTGTCTGTGGTTCAGGAGTGGCTTAACAAGAGGAATACGACAACTGTAGCCAAATTTCCTTGACACGTCTCGTGTGTGGTGGCTCTTGATGCCTTGACCCCAGCCTCAGTCCTTTCCTTGTGAAGTTCACTCAAATTCTTGAATCGATTTTGCTTGACAATCCTCATAAGGCTGCGGTTCTCTCGGTTGGTTGTGCATCTTTTTCTTCCACACTTTTTCCTTCCACTCAACTTTCTGTTAACATGCTTGGATACAGCACTCTGTGAACAGCCAGCTTCTTTGGCAATGAATGTTTGTGGCTTACCCTCCTTGTGAAGGGTGTCAATGATTGTCTTCTGGACAACTGTCAGATCAGCAGTCTTCCCCATGATTGTGTAGCCTAGTGAACCAAACTGAGAGACCATTTTGAAGGCTCGGGAAACCTTTGCAGGTGTTTTGAGTTGATTAGCTGATTGGCATGTCACCATATTCTAATTTGTTGAGATAGTGAATTGGTGGGTTTTTGTTAAATGTGAGCCAAAATCATCACAATTAAAAGAACCAAAGACTTAAACTACTTCAGTCTGTGTGCATTGAATTTATTTAATACACGAGTTTCACAATTTGAGTTGAATTACTGAAATAAATGAACTTTTCCACTACATTCTAATTTATTGAGATGCACCTGTATAAGACACCTCTATGCTCATTATTTCAATAATAACACAAGATCTACATGATCATTTCTTAAAGGCCCCACAATATATAAAGAAACAACATGTAGGTGAGTGAGAGATAATTATATGTATGTCTAAATATATAGTCAAACATCAAAATAAGGAAATCAAAGGCCTATCTAACACCATAAATCTGTCTATCTAGTTAACGTCAGGACTGCTAACTGATACTAGTATGCTAAATTCACATCAACACCTATCAGGAAGAGCAATGTGAACCAGCAGCAGCTTTATTGTGAGCACAAGCTGTGTGGTTTATAGGCCAGATTACAATGACATATTTGAGCACTGGAGGCAACGCCCCAAGAACTTCTTGAGAACTTTCTTTTCTGTTTCCGCGACTTCTTTTGCGTTTTACTTACTTTAACTTGACAGCTAGTTGCCAGCAAATAATATAATGTAATATGCATTACATGAAGCACGATTGATATTTAACCTTGTATAGTAACACGTGTGTTACATGTTAACACTAAAGGCAGTTTAGGAAATATTTCATACACTTTAGATTCATCAGAATGAGACGAAGCGATTTCTATTAAATATGAGCTACAACATGGCAAACAAAACATGTCTACGTTTTCACGAATGTTTTAAACTAGTTTGTTGGTTATTCCACGTACCTTGCTTTTCACTTCCGCTGAAAACCCGTATGCTGGACCTCTGTTGAACTGCGAAGACATTGTGTCAGCGACAAGGGCAGCCAGTTTCAAAACAGGTTGTCGGGAACTGAAAGAAAGACTTCGGGAAAAGTTTGATAGTTTTGTCTGCTTTACTATTTTAGAGTATGTAGATCCAGAACTTCCCCTCGGTTACCTCGTCACCAATGAGAGCGCGGGCTCAATGCAGACTCCGCCTCTTTCTTTCCTTCTTGGCCCTGATTGATATCAAAAACTCCATATATGGCACTAAAGTACCAAATTCCTTTACAATGGGAGTATCCCTGTGTCCATCCTGGTATTCCAGACTCGCGGTAGCTGAGGAATGGGTCACCTCTGGGAATAAGGCAGGCTACTGAATGATGTCACTAACATTCATAAAATATTTCTCTGAAATGCTGAGGAAGCATTATTATCATGCTAATAATGGAAGTCTATTTACAAGATTTTGAACTGTTACTGAGGCACATTGTAAATCCAGTGGTGAACATTAAGTGTAATAATTTTCTCTAAGTTAAAAAAATAATTCTTGAAGCACAAAAAATATATATATAGATAGATTTGACTTCAGACCGCTTATTAAAGAAATTGTTCATTTCAATATGAAACTGCCATTATTTACTTCCCCTCATGTTGTTACAACACTCTGCCTTAAAGGAATAGTTCATACAAAAATATATATTTGTTGAAAATGTACTCACCCCCAGGTCATCCAAGAACTTCATCAGAACAGATCTGGAGATATTTAACATCACATCACTTGCTCACCAATGGATCCTCTGCAGTGAATGGGTGCCGTCAGAATGAGAGTCCAAACAGCTGATAAAAACATCACAATAATCCACGACTCCAATCCATCAGTTTTTGCCTTGTGAAGTGAAAAACTTGTAAGAAACTTATCAATCAAGGCATTTTAACTTTAAAACATCGCTTTTGGCAAAAAAAAATACCATTCCATAATCCATAATCCCTAAATAATAAAAAATAATCTAATTGACATTTGTTTAGAGTTGTTTTGAACTGTTTTTGCTTGTAAACGTCAAGTCAAGTCAAGTCACCTTTATTTATATAGCGCTTTTAACAATACAGATTGTGACAAAGCAACTGAACAGCATTAATTAGGAAAATAGTGTCAATAATGCAAAATGACAATAGTAAACACTCATTTTTCAGTTAAAGACAGTTCATCATTGAATTCAGTGATGTCAACATCCAGCTCAGTTCAGTTTAAATAATATCTTTGCAATTATGTCAACGATATCGCTGGAAATGAAGTGTCCCCAACTAAGCAAGCCAGAGGCGACAGCGGCAAGGAACCAAAACTCCATCGGTGACAGAATGGAGAAAAAACCTTGGGAGAAACCAGGCTCAGTCGGGGAGCCAGTTCTCCTCTGACCAGACGAACCAGCAGTACAGAAAAATCAATATAAGACGTAATAAAACAGACGATGAATAATATTAACAGCAATTATTATATGATGCAATCAAACGGTGCTTGATCGGTGCATATTTCATTCCTGATTCAGATGAGACAACTTTTTCACTGCAGAAAGTAATATTATGATTGAAGGACACATTTAAGCCAAAAGCAAATGATGGATTTGTCTATCATGTTAATTGATGCACTGGAGTCATGGCAGTTATTTGTGGATTATTGTGATGCTTCATTGCAGAGGATGAACATTGGTGAGCAGAAATTTCTCATTTTCATCTTTGTTCATCAGAAACCTGTTCCGATGAAGAAACAAACTCATCTACATCTTAAATGGCCTGAGGGTGCACATTTTCATTTTTGGGTGAACTATTCTTTTAAGTGGTGACTAAAGGCCTCACAAAGAAATATAACTATAACAATTATATTGGTGTCCACTTCGAGGGTCAATAATCCTTAATAATGTTTATTTGTTATAAGCAAGCTGCAGTTAATGTCGTTTTAAATGCTCAAGCTCTTTAAAGTCCAGTGGATTCTGATTTAATCAACTACAAAAATAATTATAATATTGTCATTGTCAAATATTGACATTAGTGTTGAAGATGTGGTGCGAAATGCCTTATTCTCAAAGAATTAGAATGATATAGTTGTAGTTATAATTTTTGTTATAAAATCTGGTGTAAGGGGCCATTCAAACAATGCATTTTTACAATGTCCCGTCAAGAGCGAGGTGGTGCAAAATGCATAAGCATAACAGTCAGACATGTTCATTTTTCACAGCAAAAACATGTTCTGTGTTAAGCTGCTGAATGGAGTCCAGTGTTGCTTTGAACCACATTGACTTAAGCTGAATAAAGCTAACTGAAAATAAGCAGAAACATTCTTCAAAATCTTCTGTTGAGTTCAGCTGAAGAAAGTAAACCATACAGATTTAGAATGACGTGAAGGGTGTAAACGAAAGAATTGTCATTTTCAGTGAACTATCCCTTTAAGACTGAGGCCGAGTATGTGTTTATACTGCAACCACTTTTGGTTAAAGTTTCTGGTTTGCTTCAGTTAAAGGGGGTTTCCATGACACATCAAGCAAGCAAATAGACTACAGCAATTACACTTGAATAGTACATTACATAGGTAACAGCACATTTTGGTATTTACTATTGATTCATTTAGCATGCCAAATATTTTCCTGAAAAGGAACAGAAATATTAAATGACAGATATTCCTCTCATGAACATGTCAATCATGTAGGTTTGGGACAAATAACCTTGATGGAAGAAAGGGTTCCATGAAGCAAAGAGTTTTGATCATTTTATTTTTTTCAAACAAACGAGTGATGTTAAACACTGAACAATTATACTGATCAAAAATGATCAAAGAAGTCTCTCCTCTAGTTATAAATTGCAAATTATATTCGCAATACCCTAACCAAGTGTTGAGCTCTTAGATGGCCTTTGCTTCAAAAACAATGCATATTCCTGGACTATCTGACATGGTTTTTAAAAAAACATATGCTGTACTTTTGAAACCAAGTGAAGCTAGCGGAAGCCTTTCCAAACTTTTTACATCAAAGGCACATTGGTAGGATGAAGGTAGCAGAGCACACAGTGTTTGCAAGTCGGCAGCAAATTGGTTTCACCCCTTCACAAGACGTTTGTCTTCAAAACAATGGCAAGGAATTAAAAAAAATATTGAATGAAAAACAAAAAAAAACACGATCAATGTCAAACTGAAAACACTGAATGAATAATAGGACCACAACCTATCAATCTAGGTCTACAGATGCCTGTGAACAGCAACACAAACGATTGGGTCTTCCATTCTAAATGCTTTGTTTCCTCCCAAATTCATTACATTCACACAAAAAAAAAAAGGAAAAGACTTAGAAAGGTTTTTACATGGATTGCAAGAACTATGTACAGACAAGCAGGATAACGCGCATGTTTATTGACATTTATAGCACAATGCGTCCATTTGAGAAAAAAAAGACCATATGGCAGATGCCATGAGGGGTTTCCTTCTGTACCACCTAAACAAAAGTCTAAATGCCATACATTCACTAAGGCTCTTCAAATAAGAAAGTCATTGTTGAATGGTTTCAGTAAGGCAAACAATATCTAAAGGAATGGTAACAAGTATATTTCCAGCATATTAACATTTTCCTGCTTTCCTGTCCTCACAGTTTGAAGGTGAAAAGTAGCACCCTCTGTGGCCAATCACTGTGTTTTCTTCTAGCACATGAATACTTTCTTTTTTTGACATTTATCCATATTTTTCTTTTGACAATTATCTAGGCAAACAGATTCGTTTAAAATATTGTTTTAACATCTAAAAATAGATTGCTCTTCTCTCATATGAAAAATTGAAAATCACGTATATTAAATAAATCGAGAAAGAAATGTTAAGCGAGAAATGACGTTCAGTTTGGAATGGAATGTCAGTATCTACTGCAATTAGCACACGTACGTGAGAGCCGCTGTGGGAAAAAATGTATTTATATATGCCTCATGTACAGCACAAATAAGGGGACAATTGTTGATGCGAACAGAAAAGCCTCAAACATATCTGCACATCTGAGTGGATAACCTTCTGCAAAGAAAAAAAAAAAAAAAAGGTCAAATAAATAGATGCATACATGATAAGAAACTTTTATAATTTATTCGTCACATAAAGCTTTTTGTAACTGCCAAAAAATGTTCTCGACTTGCTTTTAAACATCTGTACTGCTCAATGCTTGCTCAGACCCTCCTATTCACACGTTGTGCAAGAACTGGCCCAGTTAAATCCCTGCGAGCCATTATATACAACCCTTGTTTGCAAATTCTTGTTGGTAGCAGCACATCACAAACAGGACATCACTTCAGCTCCTTCTTGTGGAAAACTGAACTCGGAACAACCGCCGTTGGTTCGTTCTTTACACCTGTAAGATGAACCTAGAACAGAGTGACAAGGAGAGTCGGTTCGATCTCCTACGACTCACAGTAGGAACATTGAAAACTTTTCCAAGCCCTGTTCTCAGTCTAGGCAAACATATGGCAGGATGTTCAATTTACTCTCATCGTCATGAAGATCCAACGATATACACTCTGTCCAATCAAACCAGGCTCCCTTGGTGTCATAACAACCGTTCACTCCCGGCCAGTGTTCCTTATGTATTCTGAGAAGGTCCTCGTTCGTTACGTCCCGAGTCACCCCGGGTAGTTCTGTCGGGGAGCTGCTCGGTACTAAAACGTGCATTTTTCGGGTCTCTTTGACGTCGTGTTCCTCTCGCTTCAAATATTCAGTCATGAAAAAGTGCGCCCCATGAGTCTGTGCTCCAGAGGATGTGAGGACATTGCTCTGAAGGTTAAGGTATGATTGAATAATTTCATTTCTGGACAGCTCTTTCCAGTTTGTCTGTTGAAAGGGGTTGGGAACTGACGTAGGTGTCTTTTGCGGAGGCATCTCAGTCCTCACCGAAGGCTCTGCGATTGGTGGGCCTTGGCACTCTGCCTCGTGGTGGGATTCTTTTGGAGTGAGGGGCTTAATCTGTCCGGTCACCGGGTCGAATGTCAACCTACGCTCTTTTAACCGCACGGGTTTGGTCCTGTCCTCCGCAGACTGCCCTTGAAGATTTACGGTGTAGTCTCTGGGTCTGTATTTCTTCCGCTTTTTGCCTTCCGAGTTGGAGGTCACTCTACCCCGCTCCCCCTTAGTCTCCATGCCCTCCAAACCGTGTGTGGAGAGCGGGGAGCCAGAGAGCGGCTCCAGTGTCGCAGTGCTGTGTGGGGGCTGGGAGAGTGTATCCGTAGATCTGTGCAAGTGCATCGAGCCTTCCAGCCCCATAGATGACGGACCATCGCCGATGCACACCTGGGCCGGTGACGTTAAAGGCTGCAGTGTGGGCAAAGGCGAGGGCACTTGGGCTGAATTCTGTGACGGGCTCGAGAGAATCCCTTTTGGTGCATATGTAGAAGACCTCTTTGCCATCGTCTCATGCATTATGCTGCATGGACTCGAGGAGTACCGAGGGCTTTTGGGCTGATGCTGCCCACCTCCATCCATTCTCGCCTGCTGCTGTAACACTGACGTTTTGAGTAAGGAGGAAGTGCTAGGTAGTTTGGTAAGCCCCGGAGAGCTCGGATGAGGCTTCACAGCGTTGACAGGGATTTTGTTGTGCCTGTCATTCTCAAGGTGTTCCATGCGGATTCTGTCAGACGGTACATCATCATCTTTATCCGGGAGTGGATCGGGGCTTCCCCTAATTCCATTTGATGGTGGGGAAGAGGAATACATTGGCTCGTAAAGGGACGTCTTTGTCATTTTGGCTGGCAGATGCGGACTATCCCTTTGCTCCCCCCGCCGCTTTCGGCTGCTGGATTTCTCTGCCTTTGGGGAGTATGTGTTATGGATGTCATTCCTGGTTTTGAGCTCAGGAGCAACCTTGCTTGGAGGGGGGACCGCTGGAGGCGTGTCTGTCCGGCAGGGATGAGCACCGCCATTGGCAGAACCCGGAACATTTGGCGCTCCTCTCACCGGAGTGTCACTTTGGCCGGGCTCAATCAGCTTCTGCCAGTTCCGCAGGAGTTTCTTGGCACGTTTGGCAAGGTCCTCATCCTTTGTTTTCTTTCTCACATCGTTAATCAGCTTTCCCAAGCGGGTTTCCTGCATTGAAAAGGAAACATCAGAGAAAAGTCTCAAAATTGCATATTACAAGTCATATAAAGTCTTCACAAAAAGTATTTTTCTGTCAAATTAATACCATTAGTGTTAATGAAGAGTAATGATAGACAAGATATTATCTGTTTGTTAATCTGACGTCAAGCGACATTTCCTGGTCCAAACGCTCTATCAAACGGTGCTAATATATACTCATGATGTGCTGCACTACTACCGAAAAATCATTATCCTTACTTTATCTCCATACCAAAATCTCAGTTAGCCAGACAGTGACTTATCTTTTCTGAATCATTAAAATATTGTTGTCTGGGAAATTGTGAGCATAGAAACAATAGTGTACACCCTGAGTTTTTAAAAGCTTAGCATAAAAGGATAGTATTCATGCTTGAAATATAGTGCTGACTTGGACCCGGAAAGAGTATTTGATACGTCATGTCTTAGGCAGATTAATATTATATTACAGATGATTAGTGTACATCTTTACAAACCTCAAGTGCTTCTTTGGTGATAGGGTATTTCTCCAAATTGGTGATAACATCAAGAACTGCAACCATGTTACAGATCTGTTCAGGAAGACAGACATTTTAAGACAGGAAAACAGACAGTTTAACATAAGCCTATGACATGACACATACTATGAAATGTTGTCCAATATAATGGGTATAGAAGAATGTTGGAATCATATTCTAAAGGCAGGAACTGTTCAAACCTAAGGCTGGAATACACAATAACTTTTGCTAGAATTTTTCTCCAGTCTGCTGTATGAAGTCAACGCTAGTCACTGAAAGTCAGTCAGTCTCCAGATTGACACATTTCACAGAAAAATCAGTTTATGACAAGCAAAGACTCCGATTATTTAGCATCAGACTATGATTCCATCCAGTTTGAGAAGATTTTAGAATACATTTTCATTTGTCATGCGTCTTCTAGGAATGACGTGCATGTTTCTGCGTGAATTTCGGAACGACCCACAGTCGTTTAGACCGCATTTACATTGCATAGATCAAGTGATCAATTTTTCTTCCCATGTGGCACAGATTGGATATGACCCATTAACGCGCAAGCAGGAAAAAAAGCACATGGATTCCGATATTCTCAGATTGGTTTCAGGCCTTATTCATGTGTGATAATAAATCTGATAGGAATCGGATGTGTGCATTTGCATCGCATCTGCCATGTAAGTGGACAAATGTCCTGTATAGGGCTGGGCAATAACGATAATTATTGCGATACAATTTTCCTCGATAAAACAAATAAAAGTTCAATAAACGTCTGATTTAATGTTTGTGTGCCAAAAGTGGAACACAACATTTGAACCGTGCCACATGGACCATTTATCTGCTCGGCTCAAAGTTTAAAAGGCAGCGCAGTGTGAGCTTACTACAGCAGATGTGTTCACGCGACCACTAAAAAGCGCTTGAATTCAGTGAAGAACACAAATGACTGTGACTTAAAGCAGGATATTCATAGGATAAAAATGTGGGATATTCATATCGAATTGTATTATACAATTAATGTAGACATGAATTAAATGTATTAATGGAGTAATGGAATATAATTCGTTTGTTATTAAGCTATAGTGTCTGTGCATTTACACTAAATGTATTTAGACTGTTTTTCATATAAATACTTAGAAACCATATAGTAAAATTTTTACCATGGTGTTGAGGTGCTATGTGTGTGGTTTTAACTGTGGTTATGATGATCTAAATGTATGCTACTATGGAATGGTTAATTTAAATAAAACTCAAACAGTAAGAATTATTAAATTTCACCATATAAAAATTAGATTGTTACAATTTTTACAGATGTTACTGTTTTTGATAATGAACAAATTTACATCCGCATCCTAACTCAAGCTACCGTCAAATGAGCATTTCTAAGAGACGAAAAAAGTAGTAATATTATTGCAAACTGTGCTGAAGAGACACGACATCAAAGTCAGGCAACACAAACCTGATTCATGATTTAAAACAATATCACTCATTAGAACATGCAGAAATGAATTTTTCTATTAAGATAATTATTTTAAGAAAAAATGACTGGAAAAGTGCAAAGAATTCAAAAACATGAAGTGTTTGTCATGTTCGGACCATAAACAGTAGATTAAAACCACAATTAACAGTCTTTCACTTAGGAACAAAAAAATGCCTTTAAACTTGAAAGAATTAAAGATTTGAAATTTATTGCGATAATTATTGATAGACTGATATGAAACTTTATCCTGATAATTTTTTGCCCATATCCCCCAGCCCTAGTCGTACATCACTGAAAAAGCAATGGTGGTGAATGACGTCAGCTCAGGTGGATGCTTTTCCGGGTCAGTACACAGTGTTGCCAAGTCCTTGGTTTTCCTGCAGAATTGGGCAACTTTTACTCTGTTGTGGGTTGTTTTTTTTAGTTCCAGGGTTAAAGCGATCCCCCCCCCTCCCCACTATTTACCCCAGGGGGAACGCCATCTGAGGGGAAAACAGCGACCATTTTATTCTGTAACCTTTTACAAAGACAACAAGTGTATGATCCCTAGAGTTTTAAAATCTGTACCAATTTTGTAAAGAAGTTTAGTGCATTCCAGCCTTTAGCTATAAAGAAAATCACACGAAGTTGCTCAATGTCTAATATAAAGAAAATCAAATCAAAACACACTGACACTTGGCACACAAGCAAAAATGTTTCCACACTCTTTTGTAAGTGTCAGATATAGAATATTAAAACCAATGTGATACACTGAAGTTTATCAGTAACAATAGACATCTCACCCCTCATTCAGTCAGTGAGTGTGGAAAAAGTCTGAACAACTTTTAATCAGCGGAAGCAGAAACTGAACACTTCAAATCAATAGACAACAGGTTTAACCTATTTACTCCAGGGCAGCATTCCGACCCTCCTAACCTTAATTTACCAATTTAACCCCAAGAGACTAGTTAGAGTATGGACATCCATAGCCAAACACCCAACAGAATACATAAATAGTCAATGTGTGTATGAAATGTACTCAGAATCAAACATCTTGTAAGAGTTAAATAAAACCCGACCACTTTTTACTTACCATAAAGTCTCCGGTGAAGACACTCGCTAGAACCTTAAAGTTGGGAATATTTATTGTGATAGCAATTGTTAGCCTAGTACAAGATTAGATGTGGCTGTCACATTTTCCAGTCAGACAGTTGGTTAGCTCTGCGTCCCCAGTTAGCACAGCAACGTAGCCGGAACAGCTACCAGCTGTGTGCTCAGGTTAGTTCCCACACATTCGGGACAGCCAAGACCACACATCTACGACTGTTTGAAGGCATCGACAGAGGTTGCATCTCTCTTGCTTATACTGAATCAAGCTAACTCAATGCTCTCAGCAGGAATTCGTCTGCTAGCACTTTGCTAATGCCACTGTGTCAGCTAACCACATATACCGAGCTCATATTAGCCAAGATATGCCGTGTATAAGCAGGAAACAACAGACAGTGTTCACTGGCGATATTAGCGCTACTGTTAAACTTACAAAAAGTAATAAACGAGCAGAGAATTCTTTAAGTCTGCTCCAAAGCTCAATAGCAGATAGCTTGACATGAAACAGCTAGCGGACGACAGGCTTCCCGCAACATGCACATTAAATCGAGATGGCCGCTTTAATAAAAGCTCTCGATGCATGCTTATGTTTGAAGGCAGGGTTATATCGCGCCTGTCCGGTTGTTCCGTTAGCGTAGCGCGAGGGGTAACGATAAATGTGGCTCCCGTCAGTTAGCGAACTGCTAAAGGGAGCTCCACATCTGCTCTGCCACACATTCAGACGCTCGACGCGGCGTTTGGCGGCTCGAAATAAGGCTCTAACTGTGTCGTGTCGGGGAAAGTGAGCTTTGGTCGGCAGGAGAGTGAGCGGGTTACTCACATTGCTCTGGCTATCGATGGCCTGCAGCAGCCGGTCTCTCATCTGCTGCGGGGTTGCGGAGGCCGTTGTCATTGCCTGCTCGGTGCGAATCGGCCGACGGGGGAAAAATCCTCCGGATTCAAGGGCTTAATGGATTGCAGGAACTCACAGACCTCTCGGGAGGATTGAGAAGTGGCGGAACCACATGTTTCTGATGTGATTGTTGGCTTGAGAAATGGTGTATGTGTGTGTTCAGTTGGGAGATGAAGATTCGACGGTTGTCGTGTCTCTCCGCCTCATTGCGTCGAGCGCTCTCACCGATCTCATGAACTCCACTGGATCAAAACCTCAGGCCCGCTGCATTATGGGAGAGCGCGACGCCGCGTGACGCCATCACGCAGGTTCGAACACCGATGCAGAACCCAGACGATTAGAATATGACAAAAAACACAGTTCTTACTATTTTTATCGAATATGTTGGACGTTTTTAATATATTAAATATATGCACATGATACAACCAGCCCCATGATAAATGTCCATAATACACAATAAACATGTTACAAATTATACACACCGTAAACATATTAGGTTCTAGAGAAAAATGGGAAAATATGAATAAAATAAGAGGAAAAGGAAGTCACTGCACTAAGCTATCAGCATATTTAAGAAAATACTTGCAAATTATTAAGACCATTTATTTGATGTATATGGAACTTTCCCTAATAATAGAGGTCTATTAATAATTGCATATTAGATTTTTATTTTTGTATGCTATGGCTATCGAAAAACATTTATCAATTACTGTTAGCAAATATATTTACTTTTCTCTTTATGAATCTATAACGATCACATTGCAATTCTTTGCAATATTACATGTATGGAGTCTATAATTATAAAAGTTATAAGCTCAGATCTAACTTCTCTTAATCTTATATCTTCATGTTTTTGAGCGCAGAGGAAAATAATACAAACAAATATGCTTTTTAACATTTTATTCAATTCAATAAACAAATATTAATGCAAAGGTACAAAGACTTAAGCTTCCACACAGAAAAATACAGTAAGAACAATGGAATTTAAGCTTGATAACATTTTGTTTTAAATAAGTAGCACACTTACAAAGTCCACAATGTTTTCTATTCTTTTTTTAATTATTATTTTGTTTTCTATATTTCATAGAAAACATGTAGTAATAGGAACATATTTTCCTTTTGTTTTAAAGGGTCAGATAAACCAAACCACAAAGCTGCAGATCTATGTTCCTGAAAGGTTTTAAATAAGTAGCACACTTACAAAGTCCACAATGTTTTCTATTCTTTTTTTTAATTATTATTTTGTTTTCTATATTTCATAGAAAACATGTAGTAATAGGAACATATTTTCCTTTTGTTTTAAAGGGTCAGATAAACCAAACCACAAAGCTGCAGATCTATGTTCCTGAAAGCTAGGTTTGCATATTTGGTGAGTATAGTTATGTCTTGTTGCAAAAAAATTCAGATTAATGTCTGAACTTTGCATTTAAATGTATGTGCAACATCTGAATTATCATACATTGAAAAAATAGAAATTAGCTGCCTTTGTATATATATGAACCACCGAGACTGGCTTCGCATTCATTAAATGCACATACTATAGAGTATTTTAAAGTTTTGTCATGTATACGTTTCAGATCCACTGGGTTGCATTGTACATAAAGAAAAAAGAAAGATACAAAACCACTTCGTCAAAAATGATATTTCCAGCTGCAAAAGTTTTAGTAATGCACTAGCAGAGAGTTCAGATATACTCAGAGCTTGATAACTGCGAAAAAGCAGGACATCACATCGAGACTTGCGGGTATTTTAATATTCAGTACCATGCAGCGAAAGTTCACCCAATATAAAGCAGGTTTTCAGTGTTGAAGGCTGAAGACATATAAAGTCTCATGTAAATGGTTGGGCCTGGGAGAGATTATACATCAAGGTACATAACTGCTTTGTTTTTAAATACAGCTGTCCTAAAATACGAAAGTAAATTCTTACCGTTGGTCAACAAAGACACTAGGTAGTCACTGTGGCAAAATGACAATTACTCAAGAGCATCTTTATATTGAATACATAAGAGTAGCAGTCTGTAGCTGAAGCATGATTTCAATAAAAACATTTTTTTTACAAAAACTTTGTTTTTTTTTCTCAATGGCTTGTCAATTATATAGAAAATGCATGTAAAATATACAAGCAAACTTTCTGCACTATTATTTTTCTGGCCCTATGAACTGGTCGTTTTGGCAAATGACTGATCTGGAAATGAATAGAAAGAAAATCAACTATGATTAGGCAACAAAAAACAAACTGTTTTGAATAGCAGTAGCAGTCTGTAGCTGAAGCATGATTTCAATAAAAACATTTTTTTTTTACAAAAACTTTGTTTTTTTTTCTCAATGGCTTGTCAATTATATAGAAAATGCATGTAAAATATACAAGCAAACTTTCTGCACTATTATTTTTCTGGCCCTATGAACTGGTCGTTTTGGCAAATGACTGATCTGGAAATGAATAGAAAGAAAATCAACTATGATTAGGCAACAAAAAACAAACTGTTTTGAATAGGTTAAAGCTGGTTAAAAATCTATTGGCACACTCAAAAATAAGCATCTGCACAATTAAAAACCTATTCCTGTTTGGGACATATAGAAACAATTTAAAATTTAAAGTGTGTTCATCACTGGTGAGAATTATATGGAAATGAGGTATTTAAAAAAACAATACATCCCAATTTTTTTGAATACTCAGCATATTTCATATTTCTGTTCACATCATTATATTACTTTTTTTTAAACATTGCTTCAGATATACAAGCTAACGAAATGAAAACACGACTTACGTTTTTAGATTGTATCCTGCAAAATAAATACATTTAATTTTTCTGCATTATTAGGACACTTGTGAAAACATTTTTGAATGAAAGAAAACTGGCCAAGTTAGATATTTGGAAATCTAGGAACTGAGTGGATAAAGCAACCACTGCAAAGAAATCACAAATCTACAACACGCTGTAGCAAACAGACCTTGAGCATGTGAAGACAACTTTTACAGTACTTAAACATCAAATTCCCAATGCACACACACACACACACACACACAAAATACACAACCCTTAAAATAAAAGAATATCGGCCAGAAACTAACAGTTCTACTGCAAATACTACAAAACAAAGACATAAGAAGATATTATTTCACAAAGCTTCAACAAGATTCAGTGTATAGAGGCTGAAAAGCAAAACTGCATGTACATTTGCAGCAGGGATTCTTTTATGATTTGGCTAGAAGTGGGAGCACACTTGATGATGAACACAGATCTATGTGTTTAAACCATGAGACTGAGTAAAGTGTGAAACCCCTGAACGGAGGGACAGTATAGCGTCCACTTCAAGCATTTTAAAATGTAAAAACATACAGTTCCATATTGTTTATTTCGTTTATATATATAATAATTTTTTTACATACTCCTGATATTTTATGATCTACTCTTACTTTTTAAAATATAGAAATGTATAAGTGTAGCATTTATATACATGAAGACTGTGCATACATTAGATACGGAATCATTTATGGGTTACAATGATGAAGGACCTTGTCTTGTCTGCATGCTCTCCTTGCTGGACCAGATATGTTCTGGATTGGTTCAATTCATGGTAATGATACACTATGATCCAAAGATGAAGCTTTATAAAAAGGTCAAATGGTCTACGGTGAATTGAGATGCAGAAAGGTAACCTGCCTTCTTGAATGCATTTCGGCAATATCGGGGAACTTTCAAACTTTTTCCTAACACTACGTAAAAAAGTTTTTTTGTTTTGTTTTGCATTGACCAAGTAAAAAATAATAAATAGACAACAGATACTTTTTTTCCTTTTCAAAAATACTTGTCTTAGAGTAGAAGGCAAATTCGGCCAAACAGAGGGGGAAAATAGACCCAGTGCACTTAACAGTCACTCAGAGAGGTGAAAACAAATGGGGGGGGGGGGGGTGGGGGGGGGGGAGGGGGGCAAGGCAACCGTACCTAGTGTGAGTAGGGGGGAAATGGATTGGGTATCGATTAAAGTGCTAAGTAAATGTAGTAAAAGTGATTTCATGTAGTAATTTCACAAATGTAGAACACATATATAGAGATGTAAAATAAAATATTAGAGAGATAAAACTGCACAGCTCATCGATCACCAATACTTGTGATGGTCAGACATGCTAAATAAAAAACAAAAACCGCTCACAGCTCAAACAGCTATGAGTTTCTGTACAATGCAGCCTCCTGCGAATGAAATGGAGATGCCACAACAACATGGAGGGCAGCTATTAAACACATGGAAAGGTACACAAACATCACAGTAACAAAAATAATGCTAGTTTCAGTAATATGTTTGGTCCTACATAAAAATGATGAAATACATTCTGGTTTCAGCAACGCTGTTCTTTTCAATGAGGCAGTCAAGTAAAAGAATATAGTAACTGATTACCTGACACATACTTCCCATCAATTATTTTACATCTTGAACACATGAAGCATAATCCTCATGAAAACAGTTGTCAGAGACAAAGCACATGTAGGTCATGCTTTTTTATACAGGAAATTTACACGGTGCAATCAGATCCCTTACAAGAGGAATCCCTTAGGGACAATCGAAACGGTTTTCATGCATTAACTGCTTCTCGTTTTTTCCCTTTTTGCTGACAACAGACAAAGCAATCCATGTAACGAGTAAAATTCAGCTGCATGGACTCAGAACCCACAGATGCTGTAAAAGCCGTACATCTGTTTGAGCCTTTTCTTTAGTTTTTGTTTTTGTGATCTAGTATGTTTGAATATGCTTTGCATAGATATGAATCCAAATCCGATTATCCCCTTGAACGTAGAGAAATTTTACACTGATAATAACATTTCGTAAAATATCTTTTGTATATATTCAGCATTTCAATAATTTAAACATTAAGATCGTATTTACGTTTTCAATTTTGTAAACAAAATTCTCACACTTACAAAAGTGGTAAGAGTATAAAAGTCTGAGAAATATGAGAAAAAGATGAAAGTGACAGGATTTAAAAAGAGTAGTAAACCTCCCCATTTGGGCATATGATATCACAAAGCCACCAGAAGACGAATGAGAACAGTGCGCCAGAACAACCTCGTGAGTTACAGCAACTTTTACAGTACCGGAAAACACCTTCAGCTACAGAGAACAAAACGGACAAAAACTGCATCTTCAGCGTAAGGCAGAATCTGGTTATCACAGTGAATAGTTCTGATACATATATGCAAATGATCATCATGATCACGTACTGTCTTCATGTTTCTTTTAGAGTAAACTAGTAACTAACAAGTAATGCTAAAGTTTGCAGCATCATTTTGACTGTACCAGTTACCATGGCTAAGATTATAGGCCATACTATAACATTACATACTGTACATTTAATATATAATTCTGTTGATTTAAAACACCACCATATCACTGGCATGAAAAGATTTCTTTCCTAATACATAACAAATTGCAAGGCCTTTTACATTGTTTATGTGCATATGCTGCACATTATAAAGGAATAGTTCACCCAATATTAAAAAGTTTGGTCATCATTTACTCCCTCTCATGTCGTTCCAAACCTTTACGGCTTTTTTGTTTTGTGGAACGCAAATATTTTGAAAAAAATTCCTCTTTTTTTTTCTTTTCCCCAAAACAATGAAAAAATGTTTTGTTTTGGACTCCACTGACTTTCAATGAATGGACAAAAACAGTTCTTACACAGGCGTACAGGACACCCCTGGCTTTTTTCTTTTCTAAAAGGCATTCACAGAACGTGTTTTTGCTTTGAAAATCACAAGACAATGTGGTTACAGTGGAATTTGGCAAAAACGTACGGTCTCTTTTTTTTTACAGAGCTATTTCTACCTGTTCTTACCCTTACATTTAGGTTTGTTGATGTAATCTAATATATGTATAATGTTATAAGATTTTTTTTAATAAAATGAATGTAGATGTTACCACATAAAGCACATTTTAGCTTATCATTACGCTTAATGTGGCTTAATGCATTAACACATTAAAAGACCAAATTCAGTATAGCTACACTTTGATGACACAAACTATGTTTCTGTGCCCTGGTCCTTCTCTGACAACAACCTGATTCAAATGGCAAATGTTTTAGCGGTTCAGTACACTGACAGCTTGTCACCAGACTTTGCCATACAACTGCTATTGTTCGTTCTCGAAATTGAAAGGGATCAAGACTTTCTCCAGAAACACAATGTTACAAGAAAGACTGTCCAGTTTATCTCTTTTGACTACTGAGAATGCCCGAGCTCGCAACATCGACATTAAAGCGGCAGTGAAAGACTTTGTGCCCCTAAAAAGTAATTTTGTTTCCCCCACAAAATGTAGCATATATCCTAAAGTACAGAGTTATTCTTTAATGTATGTTTTTCTCAAAGACTTTTTACTGGTCATTTTCTTACTGCAAGACATGAAGTTTGCTTGTATAATTTCCTTTCTACAATTAGCGATGCTGATCTAGGTCAGCGTTTGAACTTAATTTTATTGAGCTTACTGTATACTGTAAAAAATATGTACTGGGGCTTATAACAGATGTTTGTGTATTATAATTTTTGTTGAAGGATTCTCCTACTATTTGCACTTTCGCCTCTACGTGCATAGACAAAATTTTTATTCCTGCAAGGATTTCAGACTAAAAAGCTATATCAAATACACATGTTATTTAACAATGTCAAATGCATCGATGCAATGGTAATTCACCACACTCATTACTGTTAAATCAGTAAATGGGAGAGATAGAGTATGTTGCAGCAGGTGCACAATACATTTTCATGCATGACATCACTGCTGGTGGGAAGGGCCCAATCTCATTTTCTCACAGATATGCGCTACGCCACTATTCTTAAAAAT
Source organism: Sinocyclocheilus grahami (assembly GCF_001515645.1). Classification (NCBI taxonomy): domain Eukaryota; kingdom Metazoa; phylum Chordata; class Actinopteri; order Cypriniformes; family Cyprinidae; genus Sinocyclocheilus; species Sinocyclocheilus grahami. The sequence continues at coordinate 856,759 of NW_015505581.1, read as the reverse complement.
TCTTTTTTTCCACAGACGAAAGTCATACAGGTTTGAAACAACACGAGAGTGAGCAAATGATCACAGAACTTAATTTTTTTGGTGAATAATCCCATTAAATGTGTAAATGTGTCTTCTGATTTTCAGTTGTACACTTTTCAACCAGATGAATTTGATCATCTTGAGCCACATTAGCACAGTACCACTATCTGAGCACAACGTGACAAAGCTAGACATCTATTAAACATTACAATCATATGTTCAGACTGCACTGAAGTACATTAGTGTTGATGTGTAAAGATAAACGTGTTGCAGGTGCATGAAAACTGCCCTTAAATAGGGGAGGAATAACACTCCTTTTTAACAATGTTCTTACAAGCAAGAAATATTTGTATAGGAAAATAAATTAAAAACAGATCATAAACTATGTTTTTTGTGGCATATGCATGTATAAAAGTGCATAACTAAATATTTATATTTAAAGAAAAAAGGAAAGTAACAGGCATGTATGGCAGGCATCAGAAGGAGGAGGAGAGGCTTCTACAGGAAATGAAATGAAAGAACGCATGCTTGAACATTGAGGGATCTTATGTAGTGTCACATTCATTCTATAGAGCTAAAGGAACCACAATTGCTGAGGTGCGAGAGTGTATTATCCTAAGAAACGATGGGCTTCTTGCTCAAAAGGTTGATTCATTAGATGTGGCAGCACTGCTTTTCCATTTTTCCCCTAGCATGCTGTGGCAACATTCTCAGCAATATCTTCCCAGAGGATGGGCTTTGAGAAACAGGGTCAAGTGTCCCCCAGACATGCTCCTTCTCTCCCACTTAATCACACCGATCTCAAAAAAGGACAAATGAACCTTGTATACCTAAAGATTACAGCCTGTCCATCCGGAAAGCATCTTCTGTGGCGGGATCGGCCAGAACCATGTCTGGATCGTTGAGCATGTGCAGGCCATCCAGCGTCAGCGGATCAATTTTCAGCTCATCCAGAGGAAACTGTGAATCTGCATCAAAGCTCACATCACCTGTCAGAAAGTTGGACAACTCTTTGTATAGGCTCGAGGGAGACTCTCCTGTAACTGAAAGATGAGTAATATAATATGCTAAACTTTTAGAGGGACCTTTTTGAAGCCAGGCTTCCCGGCAGCATTGTCAGCACATGTACATCAAAGGTACATGCAATATTATGCAATATCTAACTGGGCAGGTGAAATACCTGTGAGAATGATGTTGGGGATGTTCCCATGGCTACTGTAGCCTAGCTGCTGCGCATCCTGCATGTTGCCGTGGCTCCCGGTGAGGTTGAGCATCGCAGCTTGAGAGTAGTTTAGAGTGGATCCCTCAGTGTACAGACTGCTTGAGCCGATGGAATTCTCAATCATGTTGAACTGCTCCAGCTAAAGAATCAAAACGATTTCGATGACTATAGGTTAATTGACGAAGGTTGACGGAGTCAGTCTAAGGAAGAAAATTTTCTTCGGTTAAATAAAAAATTAAAATACGGTCCTCGTCATTGGATACACAAACCAAAACCAAATTTTGCCTATAATCACACATGTAGTACAATTTACTTATTTTATTTAAAGAAATTAATCATTTTATTCAGCAAGGATGCATTGAATTAAAGACATTTATGAAGTTAAATTAGATTTCTATTCTTTTCTTTTATTGTCGTTCTTTTGAACTTTTTAATAATCAAAAAAACTGTAATATGCATATTGTTCTGAAAGAGGGAAAAAAGATACAGTTCTAATTTCAACATCATTTATTCTTCAGACATCGTTCTTTAAATAAAATAAGTATTGACTGTATACAAAGTGACCAACATATAGTTTTCGACCACTGAAAATGGGTAATATTCAACAATCTGAATATGGAGCGTCCCCATATCTCTGGGACTGAATGATACGGTGCCTTGAAAATGAAGATTCCAAAAGAAAAGAAGAAAAGATTATTAAGTCATATTGTGATATCTTTAATATTTCTTAAAAGTAGTATCATATTTATGCAGTGATCCACATTTGGTTTTTGACCACTGAAAATGTATACAATTTAATGATTTACTCCTCGAGCCATATTGAAATTGCAATATCTCTGGAACTGAACCATACAGGGCCTTAAAAATGAAGATGCCAAAAGGAAAGTTTGTTAAGACCCAATATCTAAAAGGGCATGAAGATATCTTTAATACTTCCTGAGTCAAAAAAAGAGCTTATTCCCCATTTTGAATGGTCACCATTAGCACATAATGCAACAAATATTGCTAAAGTCAACACATTTTACTAACAGACCTACCAATCTCTGTGTAAAAATAACATTATGATGCTGCCGCCATCATTTTTACCCCCCTGAAATTTGGCTCGGAATCGCAGGTGAAAATTGCCATTTTGACCCCTCTCTACAAAATAGTGGCTTACTCAGTAAATATTCATCCATGACATTTAATATTTTGCATGTTTGTCTTTCTTCAGAAAAAATATTATCAAAGTAAAAAAATTGAGCCTGGGAAGTTTCTGAAATTTGGTTGATTTGACTCGGAATGGCCCAGCAGTAATTTTTCTTTTGAATATATTTATTTATATTCTGTCTTGTTATAATATACAATATTATATAAATTACAATAAGTTGTCATCTATATGAAAGTATTGAGCTATTGTCTCAGGATAGACTGTTTAAGGGGGGAATGAGTGGAAATGTCATAATTTAAATCAAATTAAAATAGTGACATTTAATAGTGAAATAGTACATTTGAAAAACTACTGGCAGGTAAAGCATGCCTTTGTTATATTAAACAGGAACGTGAAGGGGGATTTGGGACTGTACCATGACGCAGGGCGGATTCAGATCTATGTCCCTGTACAGCTCTTTTGTGTTGTAAGCATGCGCTCTTCCTACTGTGCCACTATTGAAGAATTATTCACAGAAAACCCTTCACCTGACACCTTAAAGCTTTCAGCTGCCCTCTGGTGGCTTGTACATGTAAGGAGCAAGGAATTAATGGTTTCTGGACAAGTTTGCTCTTCACATATTTAGATGAACAGATAGAACTGCACTAAAATTTTATATTTACGTGACCAGTGGCTTAAAAACTTCCATTTGAGCTACAGCAGTTAAGGTAGGCTACAATTCTAGCCATTTATACTGCGGACACAATGAGCTCACCTGCTGAGACAAAGCGCTGGTCTGCCGAGGGGACAACTGCTGGTCGTAAAAGGCATCAGCAAAGACACTTCCGAAAATGGATGAGTGCTAAAACAAGAACACATTACAAATAACCATACACAAAGACACTAAAGATAATCAAAATCACTCACAAAAGGCCCTAAAACAATGTACTTAGCCCAGGAAAGGATCTAAATCCATGAAAACTTCCCTGTCACAATTCATGATTCAAGATGACAACACTAATTCTGTATCACCATGTTTGACATGAAGACATCTTGGCTCATTTCAAACACAAAAATATGTTGCATGTGTACTCTACAGGAATGTAACACTTTGCTAAAGCAACAGATGAACAAAAACCTAAGTCTAAATATCTCAGAAATTATACAAAATGGATTTTAGAGACCAAGAGGAAGGAGTTGCACAACATTATTCCTGCACTAAAACTTCTCATCTGGACTTTAACAGAATCCTTACAAAGCAAAAATCTGTGATTTTTTTTTTTATGTTAAAAGAAAACATGCCACATACAGACTGTGGCATCCATCGCAGCAGTGAGTGGAGCAGCAGCAAAGACAGGGGTGTCCAAACCTGTTCCTGGAGGGCCACTGTCCTGCAAAATTTAGCTCCAACCCCAATTAAACATGCCTGAATCAGCTAATAAAGGTCTTCAGACTGACTATAAACTTCCAGGCAAGTGTGTTGGAATTAAACTCTACAGGACGTTGGCCCTCCAGAAGCAGGATTGGACAACCCTGGCCAAAGGCAAAGCAACTAAAATAATATTTTTTTTTCTGTAAGACTATATAATTCTGTGTGATAATATCAACTAGCACAGGATATCTAACCTTTTTCAGGCCCATTATTGGATAAAGACAGAGCAGAGATCCCATGTTACATATTTTATCAAATTCAGTGTTGCATTTCAGGTGTGTTATGTAACATGTTTACAGTACAATATTAATTTACAAAATGTATGATGTTTAGATTGCAGAGCCATTATTGAACTATAAAGTAATTTACTTGTACATGACATTTAAAATTTTAACAAAATACTGTATTTTTAAAACATTTTCTTTCTTTTTTCACAAACACAAGGAGAAGTCTGCACTCTGAAAAATTACTCTTCTATGAATCGTTAGGAAGGTTTTTGGCTGAAGCAGCATTTTTTTTATATTCCTGCTCCAAAACAATAATTATATGTATATATATATATGTATATATATATATATATAGCACTTGAATTGGCTGGTAGATCATAGTGAATATGTTTGCTTTTTTTCTCATTTCTAAACTTTACTATCAAAATCTATAATTATTTCATGGTTCAAAGCATTTACATTTATTTACAATAATGACAATTATTTTTGTCATACTGACACAACCATCATTTTTGCTCAAAATGCACAATATGCACATGATCCGGTGAAACAGCAATGGTACTTTGAGTATGGCGTACATTAAAATTGGCCAATATCGCTAATCAACATGATACACAGAACGATATATATAGCACTTGAATTGGCTGGTAGATCATAGTGAATGTTTGCTTTTTTTCTCATTTCTAAACTTTACTATCAAAATCTATAATTATTTCATGGTTCAAAGCATTTACATTTATTTACAATAATGACAATTATTTTTGTCATACTGACACAACCATCATTTTTGCTCAAAATGCACAATATACACATGATCCGGTGAAACAGCAATGGTACTTTGAGTATGGCGTACATTAAAATTGGCCAATATCGCTAATCAACATGATACACAGAACGAGTAAGTGGTGCGCTCAGACACACAGCGAAGCAGCCAGGATCAGAGAGACTGGGAGACACGACTGGACTAGGACACACAGAGCAGCTAAAGGGACAGGCTCCAGATCGGCTCCAAACAAAACAAACTACAGGAGGAAGCTGCTGGATTCGCCCTTACTTGAGGCGAGCCCCCCGGAGAGAAGCCTTGATTGGAGACCGGAGAAGTTGGAGACTGATTGGCCGAAGACCCCACCCTACAGCGGTACTGCTGGAGGGAAGCAGCCTATATGGGACAACACCAAGTTAGACCAGCAGAGCCCCTATAGGGGACCTCTGACTCAGGGTAAAAGGCCTGTGGCTCTCAAGTAACAATTCACAATGTCTCTGCTTACTCTGTCATGTAAACTCTGCAGCCAGGACATTTTTACTAGGACATCAGCTAAATGACTTTGTTATTATACTGATTCTTTATAAATGGAAATATATATATATTTTCCATCTTTTCTTGGTAAGTATGAATTCCAGATTTCTTCATTCTGTCAAGACTGAGGAGGTGTTAAAAACAGAACAAGCTGAGAACTTGACGGAGAAAGAACACTGCTTGTTAAAATTCATTACTTACACTACCAGTCCAATGTCTGGACATGTTTGAATTGTGTTTTTTATGATTTTAAAATCCGTTTGATCTAAAGTCCTATCCATACATGCTTGAAATTAAATTGATAGATAATTTAAAGTTTGTCTACATACACTAGCATTTAAAGGTTTGGGGTAGGTAAAAATGGCACATTTCTAAATAGAAGTCTCTTTTGCTCACCAAGGCCACATTTATTTGATCAAAATACAATAAAAATTGTAATATTGTGAAATAATATTACCATTTATATTTTATACAAAAATATATATATTTTCATTTATTAAATAATATTACAATTATTATATAACTATTTCAGTATATTTTAAAATGCCATTTATTCCTGTAATGGCTAATTTTGATCAATTTATAAATTCATTTCTTATTACTGACCCCAAACTTCAGAATGAAGATGGACCAGAAAGTATTAAGGTCAAATCTCGCAACTGTGACTTTATCACACATTTCTTAATTTACCCATTATTAAAAATAAAGTCATTATGAGAAAAAACAAAAACATTGTGAGATTGCCATTTAATTTAAAACTTTAGCTATCTCACAATTACCGGTTTCATGTTTAACAATGTTGTGATAATAAAATGCAATCAAATTGTGAGAAATAATGTCACGATTCTTTTTTAATTACTTCACTCTTAGTACATGGCAAACATCTAAACACCAAAACTGTTTAAGTTATAATAAGATAAACAGAGGGTGCATAGTGGGTTTTTCCCCACTACATACTCATTATTGCCATTTTCTACATTTGTGTATGAGCAGGTATGTCCAAACATTTGACTGGTACAGTATTTGTTATCATTTTCAATATAATTAAACCTTTTAGTGCCCTGCATGATCTGATTGGCAGACCATACACACCCAAGATTTAGAAATCCACTGTGGACCTACGGAGGTATTAAGCATTAAAATGTGATCTTACCGTGTTAATATCAATGCCCACAGAGGTTTGTGTCTGGCTGCATGAGACAGGTGGCAGCTGGGTGTTCTGCTGGAGCTGAGGAAGCCCACCGACCCCCTGTGTCTGTGTGGACGGCTGACTGAAGAAAGCATACTGAGCCAACTGTTGCTCCAGCGACATGGCGTCTATCGTCACCGCCTATTCAACACAGATTAAAATTGGCCAATATCGCTAATCAACATGATACACAGAACGAGTAAGTGGTGCGCTCAGACACACAGCGAAGCAGCCAGGATCAGAGAGACTGGGAGACACGACTGGACTAGGACACACAGAGCAGCTAAAGGGACAGGCTCCAGATCGGCTCCAAACAAAACAAACAACAGGAGGAAGCTGCTGGATTCGCCCTTACTTGAGGCGAGCCCCCCGGAGAGAAGCCTTGATTGGAGACCGGAGAAGTTGGAGACTGATTGGCCGAAGACCCCACCCTACAGCGGTACTGCTGGAGGGAAGCAGCCTATATGGGACAACACCAAGTTAGACCAGCAGAGCCCCTATAGGGGACCTCTGACTCAGGGTAAAAGGCCTGTGGCTCTCAAGTAACAATTCACAATGTCTCTGCTTACTCTGTCATGTAAACTCTGCAGCCAGGACATTTTTACTAGGACATCAGCTAAATGACTTTGTTATTATACTGATTCTTTATAAATGGAAATATATATATATTTTCCATCTTTTCTTGGTAAGTATGAATTCCAGATTTCTTCATTCTGTCAAGACTGAGGAGGTGTTAAAAACAGAACAAGCTGAGAACTTGACGGAGAAAGAACACTGCTTGTTAAAATTCATTACTTACACTACCAGTCCAATGTCTGGACATGTTTGAATTGTGTTTTTTATGATTTTAAAATCCGTTTGATCTAAAGTCCTATCCATACATGCTTGAAATTAAATTGATAGATAATTTAAAGTTTGTCTACATACACTAGCATTTAAAGGTTTGGGGTAGGTAAAAATGGCACATTTCTAAATAGAAGTCTCTTTTGCTCACCAAGGCCACATTTATTTGATCAAAATACAATAAAAATTGTAATATTGTGAAATAATATTACCATTTATATTTTATACAAAAATATATATATTTTCATTTATTAAATAATATTACAATTATTATATAACTATTTCAGTATATTTTAAAATGCCATTTATTCCTGTAATGGCTAATTTTGATCAATTTATAAATTCATTTCTTATTACTGACCCCAAACTTCAGAATGAAGATGGACCAGAAAGTATTAAGGTCAAATCTCGCAACTGTGACTTTATCACACATTTCTTAATTTACCCATTATTAAAAATAAAGTCATTATGAGAAAAAACAAAAACATTGTGAGATTGCCATTTAATTTAAAACTTTAGCTATCTCACAATTACCGGTTTCATGTTTAACAATGTTGTGATAATAAAATGCAATCAAATTGTGAGAAATAATGTCACGATTCTTTTTTAATTACTTCACTCTTAGTACATGGCAAACATCTAAACACCAAAACTGTTTAAGTTATAATAAGATAAACAGAGGGTGCATAGTGGGTTTTTCCCCACTACATACTCATTATTGCCATTTTCTACATTTGTGTATGAGCAGGTATGTCCAAACATTTGACTGGTACAGTATTTGTTATCATTTTCAATATAATTAAACCTTTTAGTGCCCTGCATGATCTGATTGGCAGACCATACACACCCAAGATTTAGAAATCCACTGTGGACCTACGGAGGTATTAAGCATTAAAATGTGATCTTACCGTGTTAATATCAATGCCCACAGAGGTTTGTGTCTGGCTGCATGAGACAGGTGGCAGCTGGGTGTTCTGCTGGAGCTGAGGAAGCCCACCGACCCCCTGTGTCTGTGTGGACGGCTGACTGAAGAAAGCATACTGAGCCAACTGTTGCTCCAGCGACATGGCGTCTATCGTCACCGCCTATTCAACACAGATCCAGATTGAGATGCTCTATTAGCATCTGAGTGATTAGATTAACATTTAATGTTCCTTCTGTAACACCAGCTCAAATCAGTCCTCGTCAGCAGCTGGAGGAATGAGAGCAATGTTACCTGTGCTATAGAGAGCGGAGGAGAGAGGGTGGGCGACAGCTGCTGAAAACTCGGGTGCTGCTGGGAGTCTGTGTTGAGGATCAGAGGAACTACATTCTCATGCCGGCGCTGAATGCTCACTGTCACTGTGGGCTGGGCTGAGAGTAATGGGTGGAATAAAGTAGCAGATTGACTGAACTGCATCAACAAGCTCTTGTTTTACCTGATAGACTTCAATCCTTTAGACATATATGATAATGTTGATATTTACACTTGTACACACAATTTAACTTTGAACTTTATTAAATTATTTTGTTAGCGGCTCTTCAACACAAACCTTACAACCTACTAACAACTAAAATTTAGTAGAGTTCGTTACAAACCAGCTAGTAGATACTAAGCCTCTTGTGTGGATTTTACATTCCAATTTATGTAAGAACTTACGAATAGCTGGGGCAACCCTACCCAGCTGCTGAATAAATAGCATCCTAATTTCAATGAGTGTGATTTGATGATATCAAATCTGATGAACTATTAGATGCTCGCAGACAGATTTATTAGATGGTTTTAACCAGAGGGAGAAAAAAGTGCCTTCTAATACATATATAATAAAATTTTGGGGCTTATCTTGCCCACAAATGTCCAAAGTTCATAATTAGAGTGCTATGACAGTAACAGCACAGTACATCTTTACACATATATCCTAAAACAGTGGATCTCAAACAGAGGGTTGCCTCGGCAAATTAAAAAAAAAAAAACACTAGGTTGCCTCGGCAAATTTAAAATTGTTATTCATGTTTTTATCTTGTCATGGCCTTATTATTTTAATTTGTTGTTTTATGGGTTGCCTCTCTCTTCCATTTCCCATCTTCAAATGGTCCAAAATGTGGCTGCTCGTTTGATGATGGGCAGTAAACGGGATCATATTACGCTCTCGGTGTTGGCGACCAGCTCAGTACCACATCGATTTTTAAAAATGTGCTATTTGTTTATAAAGCCCTTAAAATTTAGCCCCTAAATACCTCTCAAATGTAATCCTTATTCATAATCCCACTAAATTGCTTACACCATTTCCTGTTAGAGCCACTCCCACGGTGTCGGAGTTCAAACCAATGCTAAAAACCCATCTTTTTCTTGTGCTTTTAACTTATTTTTAACTGTTCGTATATTATGTACAACACTTTGGTCCATCGAGGTTGTTCTAAATGTGTTATAGAAATAAATATGACCTTGAAAGTAGAAAGTCATGTAAATTCCTTGGTAGAAAAGAGTGGGATCCTCGAAGAGCATACAGCTCTTAAAATTTCTGTAATTCTTAAACTTATAAAATGATCATTTTAATTATAATTATTTTAGTTAGTTATATCTATGGACACTCTTTTTAAAACTTGTCATTGCAGCAGATGTAACAGTGGAAACCTGTTAACCTACATGGAGGGCCTTGGAGTCGAAAAGATTGAGAACCACTGTCCTAATGCATATGCTTGTGAGAATCACCTTGGCTGGCAGAAGTGAGGCCCATGTGAGTGTTGGCCAGGTTGCCAGTGCTGTTGGAGGTACTGAGAGAGGAAGAAGAGTCGTCAGGGTCCAGAGGTGTGGGGAGAGGAGGGGGAATCTGGATGTTGGTCAGGTCTGGCAGAGAGCCGCCCGTGTTGTGTGCCACTGGGATTAGAGATGTAATCATTTCCTGATCTGGAGACGGAAATATGCTGGGGAAATGACACGAGGGACGTTAGAAGGAACCGGGATAAATAGGTATGTCAACAGAAAAAGCCCACTGTGCTGATTATGATGTGATAAATCAAGGCTGTTACAAAGGAGCAGATATGACTAGATGGCTGTTAAGTTGGGATAATAGTTTGCTCGAATGACCTTGACTCTTCAATCTCCAAATGATAACTGCTGCATGGTCCTTCCATTCACCTACCCTCTACTTTACACTATCTGCGTCAATAAGAAAATCCAATGAAACCACACTTACTTGATTCCAGGTATTTTGTTTGACTTGGGCCTTGTTGAAGTAGTCTATGAAACAAAAAGAGAAATACTTTGTTGATAAAGGATCCCATGAAATTCATATCAAAGAAATCTATTTCTAAATGTACCTTTTTGTGATCCCATATCTGCTTTTGACCTTCTTTGTCCATGTCACTCTCAGATTCCCCTGTTCCTGGCATAGTGAGAAGAAGAACTAGTACATAGAGAGGGATGAAATCATACACTGAAACAAGTGTAGGAAAATTTTGACAGGATATAGTTCACTGCAACATTTAACCTAGGATTAGTTTACTGATGAGAGCATTTAATAAATCATAAAGCAATCAAATAAAAATTAAATAAACATTGTATCAACCTTGTTTTGGCTGCAAATCTTGAGATCCTCCTGCAAATGCATCTTGTGGGTTTGGGTTAAAAGTGCTCTGGTGCAGGGCAGAGTCTGAGTTGGTCCTACAGAACAAGCACAAAGAAATTAAAGAATTATATAACAGCATAAAGCATGCCTGATCACATTAGGTAATCCAGAGGTAGAAATTACCCCTCACTCCCCTCCCCTCACTAAAATTACAAGTTTATATTGTACCACAAAAGCAGGGTAGAGTGGTAAAAGGATATAAAGAAACAATATATAATTACTGACATTAAATAAGCAAACTACAACTTAGCAAGACATCTTAGAAAACGTTACCATCAAATCTTTAACTGTAAAAACATCTTGCATCTTGTGTATGCTCTTTCGTTTTAAGAAGATGATTTTTAATCTTTTATTGCCATAGCATCAAATGCAAAAATAAATGATAATACACAATATATAATTAAACATTTTACAAGTTTCAACATTACAACGACTACTTTCAGTTTAACATTTGATATAGTTATGAAGAATATTTATTGACATGCAATTTCAACAGCTACTACTCCTGCACATATGTACAGTCTTCAGCACATGCAAGCAGACTGTGAGTATAAACTCTCACCTCCTCCAGCTGGTATCAGGTGGGGGTGACAGATACACAGAGGCATACGGACAGCTATCAATGTGAGATTCAACATTAAGGACTTCATAATGTCAGAATAAGTAACTCGCAGACATTTGAACAAATATGCTTTCGTTTGCCATGCAGACCAAAACGGTGCAATAATTCTGTCTGCCTTCATGAGTAGACACATTAAGGATATTTGACGGCCATGTTTGTCCACAGAGAGAGGTCTGCGGTGTGGCGACGTGATGCGATTCCTGTCCCGGTAGACCCTGTCCACCAGCCCATGGTGACGAGTTGTTCTACTTGTGTCCAATCCTGAATTCTGAAAAGGCGTCTGATAAAAAACCAACAAACTTGAAGATGTCAGTACAAAACTTACCTATTAGGGCTGCACGATAATTCACATGCGATATTTAATGCATATATGAACATGGTTTTGCGCAGCTTGTCAGTGAACAACGGCTCTGTGTAGTAAATGCTGCTCCATGTGAAAGCACACACGTGATGGAGATTTACAGCTGATTACAAAACAAGCTTTACTGACAAGATGCACATTAAATATCGCATGCGATTTATCGTGCAGCCCTAATATCTATTCTTACTTAATTTCACCTGTCAAAGTGCTCCTCACCTGAAAGGGAAGGTCAATAGTGGTGTTTCCAATTTGATTGACATTTGGCAAAGAGCCGCCATAGTACTGTCCTCGGTTCTGACCAAGCTGTAAATACTGAGTCTTCTGTAACTGTAACTGCATGAAAAACAACAATCAATAAAATTGTGAGACATTATATACGTAAAATTACCCAAAAGGGTTTCTGTGATTCCAGCTATAACATCCCTCTGTTCTGTTTATCATTATAGCTGTTATTTGGACTTTTCTCAAACAATTAGAACTATTATTAAAACTTTATTGTTATTGTCCTTGGTATGAATGGGAAGGTACAGGTGTAAACTTCAAAATCTTCAAATAGAAGTCCTAAACAAGCAGCCCAGTTTATTTTAGCTACTTTTTATTCCAGCTCTCTCTCTCTAGTTACATCTGATGTCAATACAAATTTGAGAAAATAACCAAAAATCTAAGTAGTTAGAACTTGGATTGCCTTATTTATTAGAGCTGCATCAGTAAACCCCACTAGGCAGGCATATGTTACCATAAATATAACACAGATTTTATATAATGGTAGAAATGGATGATTCAAACACCGGGAAAAGTGACAAATGATCACTGAGAGTTACAACTAAGAAATGCAACTCACTGAAAAAAAGCATTTACATTTATTAATTTAGCAAACACTTTTGTACAATGGGATTTAAAAATGAGGAGTACAGCCTAAAGATTGATACTAAGGAGACAGTAACATGAGAAGTGCAATTAAAAGTTCCAAAATTGTAAAAGAGCACAGATTTTTAAAAAAATAAATAAATAAATTTTGTGAGCTCTGAAATGTAGTATTTAGTCTGAATCTTGATTGGGATGTTATGTTAGTAGAGCACTGGAGCACTGGCCCGTATAATCACAACCCTGTCATCATAGTTTGCTGGAGTCCTTATTTTGGGTATAAATGCACTGGGCAACAATGCTGAACTGAGTAAATACATTGTTGTGAATGGCTTAATTATTCAATGAGTGCTTGTAAACATCGATACAAACATTCAGGTTTAACCCTCCAAAAACGAATGACACCTGAAATGAATGTTTAGATGCTAAAATGTGTCCAGCACTGGATACGGCCTTGATTGCAGTCCAGCTATAATGTCGAGAGGCTGTAATGTGGCTGTCAAATACACATGCTCAATCCGTTCACACACATACACTAAAGCTGTGAGCACGGCAACTTTTATAAGGCCTCGTCGTGACCGTCTGTTTATTATCAAATATCTCAATGGCGTCCATTGGAAGGCAATCCATTAATCAGCACTAAAGATAAACGCGCACTGGAGAGGGGTGTTTGTTATTGTTTACGTCCAGACAGGCGGGTTCAGTGCGTGTCGTATAAACACAAATTCAGCCCCGCACCTCGGGCTGTTAATGAATGCTGTCATAAGAGAGAAAACAGACACACTTACACGGGCCGCCCGAGTAATACTCAGGTCTTTCTGCTGATTTAAATCTAGCGGGTCTGTTTGTGTCTCATGTCGCAAGTTCAGTGTCGCAGGTAGTGACGATTTTCTCCGGCCAGTCCGTGCTCAGCAGAGTTAACACGTCACGTTTTGGTAACGGTACGGTACGCTTGGAACCCCAACCGAGGTGGTACTAAAAAAAGTACCAGGTACCAGGTACTGTACCCAGTGGAAAACCCCCAAAAAGTGAACCGTACCGAGCCGTACCGTGCCATACCATGCAGTGGAAAAGCGCCATTAGATAGGTGTTGTATTCCCGTAGGTTGATGGGGATCAGCTGAGAGTCAGCTGATGCGAGCTTGACTAACGTGACCTGCCAGAACTAACGCTACGCTTGATTTCTAGCATTCATAAATATGATTGTGCTCACTTAAAGAAATGGAAGAGACACATTGTAACACTAAATTCCCAGCTGTATTTCTACCAAGATACTGTCACATCCCACAACCTCATCATCTGCCAGGAGAAACTGCCATACAGTTACACCAAAATACACACAAAATGATGAACTTAAAGGCATCATAGAGGACTGTGAAGCTATTTCACTGGAACTTGGTCTTCTGTATTGCGTTTCTATTTTGTGTTTTATTTCTTGATATATTTATTCATGTTCAAAGTCAGTTATTATAATTTAATAAGGCATCCAGTTAATAACTTGCTTTTTTTTTGCTATTTCCCATGTCAATAAAAATAAAAGTACCTAACTGAGAGGGCTTGCTGGCATTTTTAAAAATGTAAAACCCAAATAGATGCTACAACCCTAATTGACACAACAAGATATAAGACCTGCAGGTAGAAGGGTTAAAACAATATTAATAAATAATAATGAAAATAAATATAGCACTTTCAAAGCATGGTTCTCTATGGAAGCCGAAGGACCCTATTCTGGTAACTTTTTTAGAGTGTAATGAAGAAAATATTGTGAACTTTCTGTCTGCTCAGATTAGTTAGATGTTGGGTCCACGCAGACATGTCATGATGCATATCAGTTTAATATGCATGCTTGTTCAAAGTATTGGTTGTTATTGCTTTGTTTTGTGGCCTAATAGAGAGTTGGACTTGCAAAGGTCACGGGTTCGAGTTTCTGTACTGACAGGGATTGTAGGTGGGGGGAGTGAATGTACAGCAGTCTCTTCCACCTTCAATACCACGACTGAGGTGAGACCCTTGAGCAAGGCACCGAACCCAAAACTGCTTCCTGGGCACAGCAGCAAAAAATGGCTGCCCAGTGCTCCCGGTGTGTGCTCACTGTGTGTGTGTGTTTGTTTACTACTCACTTCTGTGTGTGTGCACTTGGATGGGTAAATGCAGAGCACAAATTCCAAGTATGGGACACCATAATTGGCCACACGTCACGTCCTTTCCTTTTTTTCCTTTCCCTGTTTTTTTTTATTTTATTTTTTTATGTAGCTTCTTGTAGTCAATTCGATTTATATTAAATTAAAATCTTTTAACTCTTTTGTAAAGTACAGTTAAACAGAACCACAGTAAACATGTTGCAAGTGAGAGGAAGTGTTTTATAGCAGATGGGGAATTTTTAATAGAGAAACAGAAGTTCTGTATAGTTTTGATAACACCTCACCGAGATATCACCGAGATGTGCGCAATATGTGCAGTGCATGTCAGTGTCATGTAGCATTATTTGCAGTAGCCAGCCATCATTTTACTTCAATATGCAGTATTTCACTTCAGAAAGTCTATGATTCACAATTATTGATTCAATATTTTTATAAGGGATCTTTATAATGCATCACAGTCCTGAAAATGAAAAATAGATACAAAGAAGTGAAGTGAAATCGTTGCAACCTGAAAGTGGAGATTTTGTTTTCTCAGACTATAACTAATACATTTAATTCGCTTCTGTTTATCTGTCTAGAACAAAGCTAACACTGGAAAATCCAGTTTTCTAAGTTTTGTCTACTAGTTTAGGCAAAGTAGTCTAACAGAGCTGTCTGTTTTGTTTGACCTACTAACAACACATCTTTTAAAAGCAATTTTTCATTATTTTCCCCAGATCATGGATGTAAATTGGATTTGAGTTAGGGGTTTTCCAGCTCATAATGCTAGTCAGCATTACCAAGATTGAGAATGGGCCTCAAAGTCACAAGTGACTAAACAGTATTTTTATCAAGAATGGTGTATTTATTTCCAAACCTAATGACCATATTTCATCCTCACCGTTTGCCCACATATGCTAGGTTTAGGGTAAATGCACTATTTTTAACACCAGGGGGTGATATAAGGACAGTGACCACAACTTGCTATTTATTCTAACATTGTTTTGCCCTTTTTTTGAAACCACAATGTACACAATGTATATTAGTCCTTAAAACCTGTGAGCAAAACAAGCCTTAATGTGCTTACTGGTCTTGCAATGTTAGCATAACTAAGTTCCTCCTTTTCATAGAGGATGTTCAAATGTCTGTTAGCATTACCCACAACATCTGAGTTACCTTCTCTTTTTCGTCTTTCTTTTTTCTACTTTTGAGCTTCAGTTTGAAGTCTTGGTTTGGTTAACCTGCTGTCATTTAACTTCATTTAAATGTAATCTAACTTGTCACATTTAGTGGTTTTCTGGCAGTGATATACTTGTAAGCCAGTGTAGCATTGTTACCAATAGCTTTCATATATTTGTTTTTAACATGATTAAAACTCTTGATTTTTGAAGACTTTGTGATCAACGGCTAGAACAATTGGCATATTTTATAAACTGCTGGTAAAGTTTGAGAGGATATGCTCAGCTATTATTTGCATATCAATTATAGCTCCTATTTACATGAACCCACAAATCTCTGTTTCAGAGCAGATGTATAACTAGTTTACAGGAAGACAACAGGAAGAATGATTGTGTGGGGGTGTGAATTTCCAGGTTGCATGACTACTGCATTGAAAGCGGAACTTTCAGGCTCTTTCTGCAAAAAGAAATGCCAAACGGCAGCTTGACCATTTCTGCCAGCAACAGTGATACAGACATAGGTGATATAGTCTCACCTACACAATACGGTAAGGTTATTTCTATTATGAACGATTCATTGGGGTTACATTAGTACAAATAATAGCTTCAATGTTAATTTGATGAATTTCAGTGTGGCCTACATAACAGTACTAAAAATATCACTTTCTCTTGCGAAATACATAGATGCAAAAGTTTTCTTTGAGTGTTTGCATTTCGTTATAGATATAATAACATTATTTTTCTATCCCTTTTAGACCATGGATGGAAATAGCACTTGTTTCCCATCAAGTAATTCTACAGAGGGTTGCGTCCCTGGCAGCAGCCCGTCACTTGGACTTGCTGTTGGTTTGCCTATATTCTTTGTGGCTTTGTTGCTGGTGGCGATAGCAGTGTTTTTCTTGTTTCGACACAGAAAATCGGTTGATATTGAGTTATCTAACAAACTTAAGAGCCAAGATAAGAGCCAAGATGGTCATTCCAGGGAGTCTCCGTACAGTGGATACGCCGGAGGACTTCAACCCGCACCACAGAGCCCAGTCTATGAGAACTTTCATGGACAGTCCAATCTGCATGAATTTCAGAGTTGTTCTGTACAGAGCAAGGACACACACAGGTAAAGTACAAAAAGTGAAATCTGTATGCGTGTGTAGGCCACTGCGCAAATGTAGATCATTAGAAACCGGGTGATGAGAAGGCTTTGATAAGTCTTTAAAGTAGACGTGGAATTTACTGCTAAGTTTTATTTGCTGTCTGTTTTGCAATATCACAGTGACATCATGAATGTGTGGCAATAGTGGCATAACAGTCAGAGAGAGTCACATTAAAGGAGTTTTTATTTTGCAGCAATATTTATTGGGTTATATATTTGGTGCAACTTTTACAATTCAACTTAGAACTGAAAGAACTGGAATTTCACTTTTGCCCCCATTTAGAGACCATCAAGCATACCTGCAGTGTGATCCACATGATGCAATCTACAGCAATGATCCTGCCCTCTTCCATCCAGATCAGGCTGAAATCTCTGAAGATGTTTACATCATGCCAGATGCTTGAAAGTCTGAAATGGTTTGCTGTCCAGTATTAATCCACAAAATGTTCAGAATCATTTGTACTGGCATGATATGAAATAATAGTAAGTCTTTAATGTCAAAGGGTAAAATCAAGAGCAAAACATTCTGGCCAAGAAATAGTTTTGACTTGAGGGATTCAAATGCCCTTACAAGCAGTACACAAGCCAATGTGAATTATTGACTGAACACACTGTGAGACAGCAAAACATAATCATGACCTCATTTATCACAGTTTAACAGGTGTTCTTGCAGACTGCAAATAATCCCCACTGAAACGTCCAGCCTAGACCAGCGTGAATGTTCCATGCTCTACAGACTGGTTTATACTGGTTTGGTGGACCAACATCCTAAATTCTAGTTGAGATGTTGGTCAATATGCTGGACAGGGATAGGGGGACTTTCATACGTTTTAATGTTAAAAATGTTTCCTGAATTAATTAAGTTGATATCTTTTTGTACATTATTGTTCAAAAGTTTGTGGTCAGTAAGATTTTATTTGAAGAAGTAAATACTTTCATTTAGCAAGGGCACACTAAATTGATCAAAAGGGACAGTAAGGACATTTCTAATGTTACTCAAAATGTCTATTTCAAATAAATGCTGTTCTTTTGAACTTTCTATTCATCAAAGAATCCTGAAAAAGTGTATCATATTTTTCACAAAAGAATTAAGCAGCACAACTCTTCGAGATAGATAATAATAAGAAACGTTGAGCAGCAAATCAGCATATTAAATTGACTTCTGAAGGATCATGTGACACTGTAGACTAATGTAATGACTGCTGAAAATTCAGCTTTGTGATCACATGAATAAAGGATATTTCACAATATTGATGTTTTTTATTGTATTCTTGATCAAATAAATGCAGCCTTGTTGAGCATAAGAGACTTCTCTAAAAAAAACATTTAAAAAACCTTTCCAACCCCAAACTTTTGAACAGTAGTTTATGTGCAGTTTATGTCACATGCATCATATTTCATAAGGATTATGCTTATGCTTTCACATGCAAAAATAGTTTTGCAAGCTTTCAATTCATTAAGGCATGGTAATAATTATCCATTATGACTGTGTCTTACAATCGTTTTGTCACTGTGACTCACTGAAATCTTCACTGAAAGATCTCCTCTCTCAGCGATTAGCTACAAATTAGCTGAGAGTGTCTTTTCCACTTCCACAATGCAACAAGTGGAACATTAAGCATTATATAGCACTGTGAAACTGAAGTGTCTCAGGAAGCCAAAGGCATACAATTCAGTCTTTGTTTGCCCTTGTTTGTCTAGGTGTTAATCATACACATCTCTCTGAAAAAGAATAAAATATGTGGTAAAATATATTTCTTAAAATTGCTGCATATCCTGTTGACAAGTGTCAGTTATGTTTCTCAACTGCAGATCTCAGATGAGATTGTTGTTGACTTTAAATATACTTTTAATTTACATCAAAGTTATAGTCAGTTGAAGGCCATTTACCAGAATTTAAACATTACATTGGCCCTTTCCAAATATACTTTGGATGGCACTACTGCCTTCATTAGGGCTCAAAAACAGGGCTGAAGTGTTAGTCACTTGTACTGTATCTTACACACACACACACACACACAGAAAGAGAGAGAGAGAGTATATATTAAAGTGTACTTGCAAAGTGTATGGTTTGATAATTCTGCCTATCAACATTTTAAACTTGTCAGCGAGATATGATCGTCTAACTTGCTGAAACAGACAACGTGAGAATGACTACTTTACACCTGAACAAAATAATCTATGTCTTCAAGATCACTAGAAAGCTACAAGCAGGTGTGTTTGATTAGGGTTGTAGTTAAACCATGGAGGACAGTTGCCCTCCAGGACCGAAGTTGCCCAGCCCTGACATAGGGTGTGTCAATAGCCTGGTAACACAGATCAGATTAAATGTGTGCCAGTAGTCTTAACTGTAGTTTTACTATACCCTCATGCGTAAGAAGTAGAGAGCAAATACTTGTTTATATCGCCACATTGTTTTATCAAACATGATTCATAACATTTAAATGTATTAAATCAGTTTTATTGATATATGAGCCAGTAATTTGTCTTTGAAGTGAGTAAAATGATTCAAGTACAAGGAAGTGTTTATTGCTTTATGTTTCATTGTGTGATTACAGTTATAATTGTTATCATTACCAATTACATTGTTACATTGTCAAAACAACAGATAATTTATCTCAAAAACCTTTACAGTCAGCAAAATCGAGTCGAAAGACAACAAATATTTATGGACTATAGTGACACTAAAAATGACACAGTATTTTGTAAATACTGAATCCCAAATGAACTCGTGCCTCCGCTGTGGTTGCTTCAGAGGACATTTACTCTCTGGTCAAGGTCAATGACACTATGTGTGGTTTCAAGGCTACAGATGTTAGATCTGGCCTATCTTTATGGATAGGATAAATATGGCTTTTGATCAACATGGCTAAATATCTTTTATGGATACTTATGGCATGACCTTACCTTGAAATATTATCTAGAACTGAGCGGATATTGTAAAATATTATTATAAAAGACTGTAATTTATAGGTTTGCACTTACGTATGTAAAACGTAAGTGTGAATTCATTTTATAGTTCATTGTTATATGATCTGAGTGAGTCATACACAGGTGATTTGTTCGGATGTCCTATTCTCCATATAAACAGTGATACAAACGTTTTTTAACAACATCCAGAGTTTTCATTGCAGCTCAATTTTGGTTTCACAAAATACTGTATGTGAGGATTTTCATCTTATAGTGAAAGATGTTGAATCATCTTTATTGAAATGTGATCAGTGATTCACACATTGATCATCCATACTGAAAATATATGATTATTTCCTTAAAGCTAATACTTTATTAATATTCTTTCAAAAATACAAAAAGGTTTCTTGATTCATTCACAACACAGTAACAAACAAGTTCAAAAACATTTCAAATAAATTACAATATAAATAACTTGAAATTCCAGTAAGTAAATAATGTGAAAATACAGCACCCATTCAACCTGTCAGTGTATGTAGAAAAGCAGGCATCTGGTTTCCTTAAGAAGCGAAACTATTTTATAAACCAAAGGAATGCAACCAAATGAGCGTGAGAGCATTGATTTGCATTTTATCAGCTAGATATTTAGCCTCTTTATCATCTTCTCTTTTGAGAATATAATGTTCAGTAAAACTAGTCTCTTTTAAAAACATGTGCCAGTTTTGTTCATGCACAGTGGCATTTACTAACTATCAAATCGTTGAAAGGCGTGAGCTTCAACTTTCCACGACTGTCATAGTGCATGAGAACCATTGGCTCATATGCAGCTGGTACGCAGCAAGGACCGGGTATCGTTCCCTTAGACAAGAGATGCAGACGAGACTTCACCTGCGTATGCATACTGGCAGGTTTATAATTATGCTGGCAGGAACCATCACAGTAGTGCATAGTGTAGCCCGAGGGAGCGATAACCCAGTCTGACCAGCCGATGTCTTTGAAGGAAACATTTAATGACTTTCGCCTACAGTGACCTTCATCCTCAACACTTTCCTCTCTTGTAAACAGAGCTCTTCTGTTTCTTCTCCTCACTGCTTGGTCAAGTTGTAAAGCAAGCTGAGGCGTCGACTGTGTACTCACTTCTTGTTTTTTAAGGAGGCAAATTTCAACAACTAAAAGCTTAGCACTGCTGTCCTTAAGCCACTTCTTAACCGCAACTGTCAAATCCAACATAACATCCCGAGAGCTCAAGTCCCCAGTGTGAAATACAGTCTCTGTATGAAAACCAGGAGGTTTATGCATTCTAACCACAATGTCTTTTGAAAGCCACGGCTTGCCCGGTGTATTTTTGTCCATGCGTGGTCTCTTAATTTGCAGCCTTGCATGTTTAAGGTTGGCCCCAGTTTTAATGCGTGAGTTTTTGTAGAAAGCAGCTCTGAACCACTGTTGCCTTGAATCCATGGTAGAATTCAGAGGCTGTACTGTTAGAAAAATAATAAAGAAAAACTGATATTAGACAGACAATGTAAATCACACACACACACATATATATAAATAACATGTATACAAACAATTATTATATTAATTAAATAATATAGTGCTGTCAAATCTATTAATCGCATCCAAAAAAAAATTTGTTTACATAATATATGTGTGTGTGTACTGTTTATTTATATGTATATATACAGTAAGCATTCACACATACACGTATATATTTAAGAAATATATGTAATATATATTTATATATAATTTAAATCAAATAAATATGAATATATACATACACATGTAAATGTTTCTTAAATATCATGTGTGTGTATTTATATATACAGTACACACATACATTCTGTAAACAAACTTTTATTTTCAATGTGATTAAACGCGATTAATTGATTTGACAGAACTAAAATATATATATATATATATATACAGTGGGTACGGAAAGTATTCAGACCCCCTTAAATTTTTCACTCTTTGTTATATTGCAGCCATTTGCTGCACATATAAAATATAATGACTTTACTAAGATATTACTAAACCAGTGGAGAACAACATTCAAAAAAAGGAAAAAAACTGAAATTAGACAATGCATATATAAATAAACATATTATATGTAAATAAAGACACAAACAAATTATATTATATATATATCCATGTAAATTAATTTATTCTACTGATTTATTAATTTAAATGTATTCTATTAATTTAATGTTTATTCAAAAATATATTTTTTAAATCAAATTAAATTAAAAGAAGTTAAATGAAATCAGACAATGCAAACCAAATGTACATGCATACCAAATAAATAATTTCTATATATATATTTTTTTTTAATATGTTTTATTTTTTAATAATGTTAATAGCTTACCTGTTGTGGGAAAGAGCACCGTAGAGGCTCTTCTTGCAGGCTGAAGCTCCTGTTCTTCACTGGAATTGCCTTTGAGCAAGTATCTTATTCTCCTGTACTGACGGTACATCCTGACCAGGTCCTGATGAGAAGCTCTTCCACCAGGCCCAGGTGGTGCATCCATCCCCAGGTACTCCAGAATAATGCTCTTCAGAGCCTCAAGCTGCAGGCCCTTGTACATTTCCTCATGCTCCCATTGAGCTGTAGACTCTCTCAGACAAGAACTAAAAATAACAGCCCCAACAGAAAGGAGAAAGCACTGTGCTACTGAGTTCTGCATGGCAAGTTCTTTTTGTTTGTGCTGTCTTTGTGTTGATCAGTGCAATGATTGACATTCCAGACATGCTTTCATTTATACAGGTACAGGCCACGCCCCACTGGAGATGATTGCTCATCTACACCCACAAAGAAACTACACGTACATGTAACCATCCCCTATTCAATGACATCATGTCAATATGACTTTTAGAATAATACTGTCACTACTAATTCTACCAAAGGGAAATTTGTCTTGGACTTTGGAGCCCCACACACACACACACACACACAAACAATGCATTGCTACTTTCTTTCAGCATCAATATTATTTACTATAACATGTTCAAACAGTATACTGGATAATATGTAAACAAATACATATGCAGGTCAAGAAAGATAAGCATAGGTAAGCATTTAAAATTAGTGTATTGCTGTACTATGCTTCCGTATTTGGTCATTCTGTATAGCAAAAGATCTGAATTATGTGTATATTCATAATTATCTTAAGACCACATACTTGGTTTCAAATTCATAACAACAAAAGATAATCTGTAATTATGGATCACCATGGTGAGTGTGGTCTTGCCCAAACTTGCATTTTTATCTAATAAATGACATTTAATTATCCTTAAATTAAAAAAAAAAATTTAAAATCTGTTTTCATGTAGGACACAACATATTTGTTTATATATCGAACGATAGACGGCAGTAGAACAAGAGCCACACACAGTAGTAAAATAAAGCAAGACATATCTAAACAAAACTTAACTAAAAAAAAAAAAAAAGGGTTGCATAATTTGCGTAAGTGCCAAAGCTTATGCGTCACGTGTTGCATGTCACATGGCTCAGATGACTCTTCTGAGGTTAAAAGTGTGTGAAAGGTTTTTAGGTATGTTTCAAACAAACACTGTGGCATTCATGCTGTCAGAATGCCAAGAGCACTGCATTGAGTAATTGGTCATTTGAAGCCAAACAAAAAGATGACTTTATTTAAAACATGAAGGAAGGCTGTGACACACACACTTAATACACACCCACAATTAACTTTTTTCAAGAACACACCATATGTAGGACACAACATATTTGTTTATATATCGAACGATAGACGGCAGTAGAACAAGAGCCACACACAGTAGTAAAATAAAGCAAGACATATCTAAACAAAACTTAACTAAAAAAAAAAAAAAAGGGTTGCATAATTTGCGTAAGTGCCAAAGCTTATGCGTCACGTGTTGCATGTCACATGGCTCAGATGACTCTTCTGAGGTTAAAAGTGTGTGAAAGGTTTTTAGGTATGTTTCAAACAAACACTGTGGCATTCATGCTGTCAGAATGCCAAGAGCACTGCATTGAGTAATTGGTCATTTGAAGCCAAACAAAAAGATGACTTTATTTAAAACATGAAGGAAGGCTGTGACACACACACACTTAATACACACCCACAATTAACTTTTTTCAAGAACACACCATATGCTACACCAGACAAATTGTATTTATTAACCTAAATATATAATTTTCTAATCCCCCCTTGCCCCCATCCTGAAAGTACTTAACACTCTTGGTGTTTCCCCAGTTGCCATTGCAGCAGGTTAAAGGGCACGTTTGAGTGCTTAGAACATGCCGTCGTCAAGTTCGTCTGGTTAATTTACAACTAAATTACAAAAATACACACTTGCACTGAATTCCATAATTCAGTCAACTACATAAGAGCCCTCACCACATTTAGATCACAGATGAATAGCCTTGCAGGTAATTTGTGATTTTACAGTGAAATTGCATAATAGCACACTAGAGCCAGAAATTAATTTAAAGGGCAATATTTCCCCCCACAAGTGATTTATTGGGGCATTTTTAAAAACCTTTGTATACAAAGGGCAATTTTTTTATAATTACCTTATTAAATGTATTTGTTTTGATGTCAGATATTTACATTTCAATTTAATCAGAATACTGTATTCTGTTTTACCAATAAAATTTGATCAGCATCAACAAAAGCTATCTTTATGTTGCCAAGCTGGTAGGCCTACTAAAGCTGCATCTGACATGGCATGTTTATTTACACTTACACAGAATATTTAATGCTGCTTAAAGGTGGCATAAATGTAATGCACAGGGCTGCAATATTATGACAAAATCATCATGGAATACACTACAAACCTTAATTTATGTTAAGCCAAGTAGCGAAACAAGAGAACCGTTAATAAATTAGTTTATTGCTTATTTTTCGCATTTAAAAAAAAAGTAAGACCTCACATTGGTTATCTTAGTAGAAGGAAAAATAAAACGGTTATTAAAACTGTGAATAAATTACAGAAAGCGAACAAAGAACGTTCCCCATCACTGCAGCGGTCAGTAAATTTAATCTCAAACTCACTAGCGTTCTCCCAACAAATATAAATCAATGAAGCTGTCTACACGGCAACAAATCTATTTACGTCGTATCCGCACTTTGCTTGTTTTGACTGTTAACTGCTGAATATTGTCGGAGCGCACGCTGAACAAAATCCCACCGTTTCTTCTTCATCGGTGACAAATCTAAACGTCTCTGATTGGCGGTTGTTGCATTCATGCGCTCAACCAATACGTGTGATTGGTTAGAATGCTCAACGGTGCAAAAAAAAAATATATATTTTTTAAAAACACAACGGTAAAAATAAATCTGATGAAACGTGTAGCCTATATCTAAATGTAAGGCCGCAATCAGGTTTTATTCATTTTAACATTTCACTAATCGTGACAGCCGTAGCCTAATCATTTGGCTTAATTGTTTTGCCCGGTTATCTTGAATTTGGGGGACATTTGTGCCTCAAGACCCCATTAATTTCCATCCCTGTAGGATACCCACTTATAGAGCAGTTCTGTGTTCACCCTAATAGGGGATAAGTTCATTCAAGCAACGGTGCTAATTATAAAGTAGTGAAAGTGTTTGTCCAGCTGCTCTCCTGCAGTCCATACATTAGTAAAAGTGTGTGTAAGCACCCGTGACACAAATCACAGCCTCATGATAAAGAAAGAACATTTCCATTTATCTGACACCCAGTTTTTGCTGTCAGACCTAGGTCTTCCTGAAGATTTATATAGATAAATTATTCCCTCTAGTGGTTACTATGGAAAATAGCAAAAACTGAACAGGAAAAAAAGCCAGGCACATTGCTTATTTTCGAAAATGTCAAAATATTGTAAAGCCCTGGCGTAGCAGACAAGACGCGAGCAGGCCCTGGAGTAGCAGACATGACCCGAGCAGGCCCTGGAGTAGCAGACATGACCCGAGCAGGCCCTGGAGTAGCAGACATGACGCGAGCAGGCCCTGGAGTAGCAGACATGACGCGAGCAGGCCCTGGAGTAGCAGACATGACGTGAGCAGGCTTTGTAGACTCTGAAGTTACGTGAATAATTCCAGACATGACGTGTAAATACTCTGATGAGGAGGATACTGGAGGATAGCAGGGTTCCTCATCAGCAATCCCCACAGTAAATGGTGAACCAGCCAGAAACAAAGCAAAGTCAATATATCTTTCAAGAGTCCATTGAGGGTATTGCGTGGCATTAAATGTGATACATCTTTATCCAAACCAAAACGAAAAATGTCTTTCAGGAAGGTATCATCAAAGTCCACAACTTACAAAAGTCTGCCACATAATCCTCAATGAACTGGTTTCTTTGGCAAAGTCGAACGAGACGATCTGCTGGGTTCATTTTTTGGTCGAGTATTCTGTAACAAATGGTCCACTGAAGGCAAGGTTAAGAACCCATGTGCAGTTTATTCAAAAAATAATCCCAAAATACAAAACAAAGGTTTGACATGGCATGAACAGGCTTGACTCACCGACAGCAGGTTACAACATCAATACTCAACAGGAGACAAAGGCTACATGAGGGCTATATATACGAAACAATCAAGGTCACATGACAAGAACCAACCAATGAGAGACAGGACACATGACTAAGACAACCAATGAGAACATAACACATGAACCAAAGAACCAATAGCAGGATAACATGAGGGTAAGGGAATCACATGACTAGACAAGGACCATGACTAAACTCAAAAATAAAACACATGAAAACGTGAACATGAAACAATACCCAAAATCCCCTGTTACAGCATAAAAGGAGAGCAGACAGGGACAAAGAGCGACTAATGCTGTGTTTTGATGTTGTTTCAATCAATGTTTCATTGTTACATCAAAGCATTTTGGTGCCACTTGGTGACCGACAATAATCAACCAGCAGACAAAATAACATGACTGATGGTGCCAGGCTAACTGCCCAAATTATCCAAGTATTCTGAAAACGGGAATGTTTTTTTAGCAAAACTGAATTATTATTTTTTTTTCATAATTCAAGTTTCCTTTCAAATGAACCAACATATAAAGTCTCAAATAATATGAAGCTGTATGCACCAAAGGCATTGAAAGGGACAGTACTGAATATATAATTATTCTTGGTAAAAGAAAAAATGGCAGTTTTCACTTAAATCTAAGCCTAACCAAAACAATTGCATTGAATAACTGAAGAGATACCACGCATAAATGTTTTGTCACATAAATTCCAAGGATAGCTACCAGTCAGAAAACTGTAAATTACCTCTATGGATCTTCAGGACGTCTGTAGCTAAAGTTAACCCTAACATATCAACCAATAAACACACATGCCTAAATACACGTCCCTTATTAACATTACACAATTATGGTTAATTTGACACAACAGTACTCAAATTGCTACATATCTACATTTGTTTTAAGATTTTTCTTTAAATGAACTACACTGTCTACATAGGCTACCCTACATTAATATGAAAGACAGCACTTCTAGCCCTCTGATATTGTTCATTTTCACTTTTTTTATTTTGTATTTTGAGAGAATTTAATGACACAAATTAATATTTATGCAATAATTATGATAATTATTCCCATTAAAAATAATACAATTGTTTTTCTAATATTTTATATTAGTTTTCAATTAGGGAAGTATTTCATGTTAAAATACTGTAGAGACCATTTGAAGGCAGATTAGTGCCATCTGGTGGGAGTAAAAAAAGAAAAACGTATGCAATTCCATGGTTTAGCCACTAGATTCCTATATAGCTCTATATAAAATGCTGATAAATACTCTAGTTGTTTATAGACATAAATACTTATTTTTATTAAGTTGTGGATTTGGAAATATATTTAGGCATTCTTAGAAAACTTTTTGTAAAGGTTTAGGTTTTTTTTGTTTGAAATGTTGGTTTGAAATGTCAGGTTTTGCATACATTTTTCTAGTTAAACCTCAACACAGAGAAAATGAACAGGAATACTAGAGATTAATCAATCTGATTTCAACCTCTTATTTGAGTCTTCTGGCTCAATTTTGCCATATTGTTACAGCCACATCAGTTCATTTGAGTGTGTTTAATAGTGTGTGTGCGTGTGTGTGTGTGTGTGTGTGTGTGTGTCTGTGAGTGAGTTTGTGTGAGTGAGTGTATGTTTGAGTATTAGTGTGTGTGTCTGTTTTGTACTTTTGATGTTTTAGAGTGTAACCCCTTCCTTGGTGTCTGTGTTTTTACTGCATTGTGGCTGAATTATTCATTTTGTTTCACGCATTTGCAAAAACATGCTTTGTGTTACACTTACACTAGTTTACGTGTGTCTATGTCTATTTTGCACTCTTGATATTTTAAAGTGTCACACTGTATGCGCATTTCCCATTCATTTCCAATAGCGGTCATTTTTGACCATGTGGAGACAAATCTGATTACATGCAGGATGTTAAAGAATTGGCTGACTGGTGCAATCACAACAACCTGGAGCTCAACACGCTCAAAACATTGGAGATGACAGTCGATTTAAGGAGAAACCCCCCTGCACTCTCCCCACTCACCATCATGAGCAGCACTGTGGCTGCAGTAGAATCATTCAGGTTTCTGGGCACCACCATCTCTCAGGACCTGAAGTGGGACAATCACATAGACTCCATTGCTAAAAAGGCCCAGCAGAGGTTTTACATCCTTTGCCAGCTGAGGAAATTCAATCTGCCAGAAGAGCAGCTGAAACAGTTCTACTCGGCCATCATTGAGTCTGTCCTGTGTACATCCAAAACTGTCTGGTTTTGTTTCAGCCACCAAATCAGACATTAAAGGGGTCATATGATGTTGCTACATTATTCTGTGTATTTGGTGTATTGAAATGTGTTTATGCGGTTTAAAGTTAAAAAACACATTATTTTCCACACACTTACATTCTGTGAGTCAGAACAGCCGGCATTGTAGTCTACTCTTCCAGGATCAGGAAACAGTCCTCCATAAAATGCTCTGCACACAGTGTTGTTGTAAATACAACTTAACCACTGATTTCTAGTTGTGTCCTCTTTTGGAAGGCCAAACAAAGTAGTTTCGCTTTCACAACGAAACACACAGCATAACACACGGCGGGCTTGAGAACGGCGTGGCCGGCGGATTCAACGAAGGAGCGTCCGGCGGGCTTGCGGCAACCACATATGATGACCCCGGGCTGGACTCCGCTTCGTCCACGGTGAAAGCCGATCTGGCGATCCACAGCGCGAAGTTGATGTATTTCCTCAGCGACCAGCACGGATCAGCTCCAGGCATGACAAAGCGGATATCGTCCTCTTTTGGAAGGCCAAACAAAGTAGTTTCGCTTTCACAATGAAACACACAGAACACAAACACACACACGTCTTCATGACATGGCGGCAGCAACAATAGGCCCTTTCGCACCGCTTTAGTTCCAGAACTAAATGTATGGTACTAAAGTACTGGGACGATTTTGCGACAGCGAAAATAAAAGTTAGGCCTTCTTTCTTTGCGTGAACATTTGGGCGGAGCTATGCAAATCTTCCCACATCATGACGTAGAGATGTGGGGGCGTGTTAGAACGAGCCATTTTAGGTAGGCGTGGCTGACTCTTAACTTTTATAAAGAATATCTCTTTGGATTTGAGACTTCAGTCTTTGCAACTTTACAGATCTTCTTTATGCACCAAGAGCTTGTAACACTCCAAAGAGAAAGGAAATATTGAAATTGCATCATATGACCCCTTTAAGACAGTACAACGGACAGTCCTGCTGAGAGGACTATTGGTTCCTCCCTGTCCAACCTCAAAGATCTTTACACCTCCAGATTGAGGAAAAGGGCTGGTAAAATCACTTTGGACCCCTCACACCCAGCACACTCTGTATTCGAACTGTTGCCTTCTGGTCGGCGCTAGAGCATTGGCCACCAGAATAGCCAGACATAAGAATAGTTTTTCCCCCCGCAGGCCATATTCAGCCTGAACAATTAAAACGTTTATAACTACACACTGTCCATCATAACTGACACTTTTATACATAGTATCTGGAAATTATATATTGTAAACTACATAAACGGTACACTTGTAAATAACATATCTGTACATTCATTTAAACAATTAAATGTTTTTCTCTCTATATTTCTATTTCAGTACATAGTGCATTATTTTTTTCAGTTTTTCTTATATTAGTGTTATTTCATCTTTACTGTGTAATTCTATTAGCAAATGGCTGCAATATAACAAAGAGTGAAACATTTAAGGGGGTCTGAATACTTTCCGTACCCACTGTATGTCTGCACTATGTTTGTACTTTCTTCTGCACTGGAAGCTCCTGTCGCCAAGTCAAATTCCTTGTGTGTAAACATACTTGGTAATAAAGCTCCTTCTGATTCTGATTCTGAATCAGAATTTTTTTTTTGTTTGTGGTTCAAATCGCGACTATAGGCTACCATAAAAGTCATCGAGTTTCGTACCATTCCGATGAAGTAGCGATTTTTAAAAATGTTTAAGATTTCTAAAATGACCGAGCAACACCAGAGGACTAGAAGCTCCTCATCATTAACTGATTCATGTCGCTACCGCCTTCGTGATTTGATTGGTTCCTCGCAGACAGTCTCATCCTCTAGTCAGGTGACCGTGTGCTCGCTGTATCAGGGATGGATTGGGTGACTAGGAAACAGGGTTAGAGATCTCATGTGTGAAAGAAATTCATCCTTACATTATGGGTAAAATTAACCAGGAAAGCTACAAAATGCATTCATAATGGATGAGCCAAATATCCTGAGGCGGCGTGGTCTGCAGGTAAGAGTGCATGAGTGATACAGACAGTAGTATTATTCATTTTAAAGATATAGGCTTGATCCCTATTCATTTAACAACATACATTCTGTGGTTCATCAGTATCAGTATGTTTTATTATATATGTGTAAATTATATCGTTGCATCTTTGCAATCACTTATATATCACACTTCTCGCATCCGTTTGTTTACGTACATTGAACTGAGAATCGTATAGTGTTGGAAATGGCTTGTTTTGACGCGGGGAGTGTTGAAAATAAAGGGGTTTTGGATTATATACTTTGTAAATATGCAATATAACATTAATTGAATATATGGTTTTATACTATCGACATTACAAAAAAACAACAGCTGTTGATTTATGCACGTTTCGATGAAGTAGACGTTTCATTGGCAGTTGCCATGGTGATTACAGCATTTGATATGCTCCGATTTATGATGGAAAGACTTGCCTTTAACTTATTTTTGCACTACCCTCCCGATAAAATAGTGTTTATTAATCTATGTCTAAACTGATTTTTTCCCCCACTAAAAGTGTTTTGTGCTATATTTGTCTGAAAACCGGAATGGTTTTCAGAGGCGGATGAGTGAATGAATCAAAACATATTTTAAGTATGTCATTCTGTTTTTTAAGCCATGTGTCCAAAAATGATGATGATATAGTAACACAATGTTTGCCTGTTACAAATGAACAATGAACAATTTAGAACTCTTCAATTTCCCCCCAAAACGGTGTAAATTAAAGTCAAAAGCTAAACCTGACAAAATCTCCCAACATTCTTTTAAGGAATTTCTCATTTGTTAAAGCAGTATAAAATAAATAAATAAAGTTATTTTGCAGAAAGTGTAGAAAGATTCCTGGGTTTTAGGATTAGGATTATGTGGGATATAGTATTGTTAGGTTAAAGTATTTAGAACTAGCTCAATATAAAAACAAGAAGTCTATGCGATGTCCCCATTATAGCTAAGTCTATATGTCTAATTTTGTGTTTTTGTGGGTGCAGTTGCAACCTTCCCTGTCTGGTCAGCATGATACTTTGTATTCATTATCATGAATGAACGAAAATAGCATTCATTATTATAATGAATGAGTGAAAATAACATTAGAAGCCAGACATGGAGACTTTCCTCATGTATGAATCCTTTACATTACACAGAGAATTACAACATCTACTTCTAACATTTCACTTCTGTAGTTAATTTCAAAATGGTAAAAGTGAAGGTGTTTCAGCTCACCCCATTTACAACACCCCCTGCAGTAAGTTATGAGTAAATGGGCTGTCTGATGTTCTGTCCAAACATGTCAGGTCTAACCTGTTACACAGAGGTAAACCTGAATTTCTGTCTCTTGCTGTTGCATCATCCACAACTGCATGTGCGTAAGTTTGTGATTGTGCAAAACAGAACATAGTGACACAAAGGTTATGGGGTTTGACCTATGTCAGATGACATAGCACTTACATTTGAGAGTTTTATTAGAGTTTGACACATATCATTATGTAATACCAGTATTATATCTGTTGACTATGGCACAGGAAATAGATTTTTTTTTTATGAAGCTCAACTTAAGTCCAGTGCACTTCTGGGCTTTACTTTAGCAAAAACCAAGAACTGTGAAATAAATAAAGATATATTGTTGCTTTTTAATAAAACACATCTTTCAGAAAGAGTAGCTTATTTCTTTAAAAAAAATTCCTTGAGGAACGGTTAGGCACAGAACGAGTCGAGACTAAACAAGACAACCTTTGTTATTGGTCATCTACAAGACATTCATTCAAAGCGACAAAGTACGTTACATTGACAGTCCACTTGGAACACGACAGCCTAGTAAAAGCCAAAGCTGGCCCTGTAAAAAACTAAATGAGCAGACACAAACATCTACAACTTCTGAGGGCTGGCAAATTTATATCCAAAAGCAGAAGGGTATATAAGCAGTTTCCATTTGGATCTCAGTCATGTATTTATTAATGTGATAGTCATTACCCCATCACAAATGGTTTTATGGAAATGGTTTTGCTTTTGGCTTGAGCATTATTTGTAATGGAGCTGAAGAAGCAAGGGATGACATATGTATAGTATGTCTCTACAAAAGCACTTACGTTTTATATGCATATATGGCATTCCTTCAGGAGTTTTAAGATAATACACTCCAGCCCCCCAACTAATGAAGTATTCGTTTGGCCTCATACTTTCTGATTAATCTTTCAGATGTCCATCCAAATATTCAGTGGCCTGAGCCCACTGACAGTGATTCTCCAGCCAAAACGGGACAATGAGACATTGAAAAGCTTCAGTTTTCAGGACTGATAGGAACTTGGCAACTACCAAGGGATTTTGTGAGGTTATAGCGTAATTTGATTATGTTAATTATGAAGTACGACCTTAAAGCTTTATAAGCATTAAATCAAGAGTCAGTGATAAAACTGGATCCAGAAATACAAAGCCAAACTTGCTCTATTTTCATTAGATGTGTAACATTATGTGGACTACAGTTTGAGTGTGTTGAACTGAAAAATGTGAATGCTTGCCTTGTATAAGACAAACCTTGCATCTCCCTCAGTATTGAGCTTTAAGTGGACTGGAAGATTTGTTTCTGGTTCAGAACTCCTGTAGGTTTTAAAGAATTGAAAGGCATTGTCACAAAGATAAGAAGTGTCGTCTTTAAAATTCAATATTTGACTATTGTTGTATGCGTAAGATCATGGCCTAATTAACCCCAGCTTATTTGATTCTTTTGAAATCCAAGGCCCCTCTTACTCATGCTTTTTATTTTCATGCAATATTAAATGCAATATTTGTGGTTCCATTAAAACACACTTGGTAGATGCTTTGATAAAACATAACTCAGACCATTCGTGTCCGTAAGTGTATTATGTATGTTACACGTGTCTTCAGTTATTTAAATTAACACAGTCTTTATTACTTTCCAGAAGGAACTGAGCCTTCCACGAAGAGGAAATATGTGAGTAGGCTTCTTTCTCATATATAATATTTTGTCACTGTCATTTTCATTTAGGTTGTTTTGTGTTCATATACTTTCTTTCGTTCCCTTCACTTTTGACAATTCTAGTATTTATGTTGCATTAATATAAAAAAGTCAAAAAGTTTGCATTGAAAATTTTTAATTCATTTATTAAATGAAGTATGCATGTAAAGCAGATTAAATTCACGTTTGCATACCTAAAATGAATGAATGAATGAATGATGCATTTATATATATCAAATATATTTGATATCATAATTTAAAAAGTTATATAAAAAACTCTTGACATTTCTGGCATTTATAATGAATAATGTATTAAGATTTATGCATTATAAAAAAATAATTTGTCAGAATAAAACTGTAATAACAGGACATGGGTTATTTATCTGTCTGCAACATCCTATTTTTTTACATTTTCAAATTTTTTGGTAATATTAAATGTTTTTATCGATCGGTATTATTCGATTATTTACCAACCTATTTAATATTAGGCTAGTATTTACATCCATACAGTATTCATTAGCATTGGGGCATTAATTAATTTACTATGTCACACGCTCATATGAATATTAGTCTTAAAGCCAGGTCAGAGGAGGGTTTCTGAAAGTTTGGCCAGTATCCTCAACAACATATTACACGCGCTTACCGGTATGCGACACTCTTTGCATGCTAGGTTAAAGGAGGCGGTTTAGTTGCCCGGCACCGTGACGTTCAAACCCCACCATGACCCCTTCTTTCAGTCAGACTCTATGACAACTTCCTCCACTCCGCACACCCGCCTTTCTTTTATGGTTGCCCTAAACTTGTAATATCGTTACAGTTGGGTTGCTGTACCTTTAAGCGCGCGAGCAGCACCCGTTTGGAGGTGACAGGGCTTGAGTATAACCAGACGATGGCATTTTCCAAACCTATGTGGCAATGTGTCACTGTGAGAAAATAACGCGATGATGGCATCACGCTGCTGTACTTAAGGCGCTTTCTGTCTACTCCCCCGTACTGCATGCAATGGAGTCTGTGTCGACATGGAGTTCGCCTGGGAATGACATTAGACTTCACTGCTTTTACTCGTGCCAATGCTGCGGTGTTTCATCGATGAGGATTTCTTAACTGCGGGGACAACGAAGACGAGCACACCGACATGTCTGATCGGAATTACTGGACGGTGTGTCCGAGTTATAAAAGTCAGTTCGTTTCAGGAGGTTTAGTCAAACGACCCAAGAGGTAACGACGAGTTTAAGCATGCTACTGTATATTTTCCGTGTGATTGATTATTAATCGTCTAGGTTGGTCCGCCAAATTTGCTGTAACTTGGAAAAATCCCACAGGCGCTACCGCGAGAAATGTGCTTGATAATCTAGATCGGTCTTTGAAAATCCCATATAACTAACTACTATGATGGTGGAAAATATCAGCTTTAACATTCTCGATCTCTTGTGGACAGCATACACTGTTTTTGTTCCGATAGTAAACGTGGCCCATGTACGGCAGAGCGTCTGCTGCTCATTGTCCTGTTGGCGGTGGATGGTCATATTCTGTTGTCTAGTCTTTACATAATGTTTATATACAGCTTAACGGTCTGTATGGTGGGTCTGTGAGGACTGTTTCATTGTTATATTTCGTTTTGAAGTCTTTGTCAACAAAGTATAGTTAGTGTGCTCAATAGCAGGCTAGTCTGTAGTCAAAAGTTAGGGCATTGAGGTCAAATAATTTTTAGTGTTTATTTATAATAATTTTTTTTTTTAATATAAGCCAAGCAAAATTCCCTGCTAAAAAAAACAAAACAAGCTAAAACCAGCCTAAGCTGGTTGGCTGGTCTTAGCTGCTTTTAGCTAAAGAAGTGGCCAAAACCCCCTCTAAAACTAGCCTGCTGATCACCTAAGACCAGGCTGGATGGCCAGCTAAAACCAGCCAACCAGCTTAGGCTGGTTTAGCTGTTTTTTTTCAGCAGGGTTGTATTAAATTATTTTTTTAAGAAAAAGTGTAATAAAATAAAGCATGTATATGTTGAACGGTGCAAATATTTGCTAATTAAAAAAAGGTTTACATATTAAGAAATAAACAGTGCTTTAATATATGTGTATATATCTCATTAAACATATGAGATTGTAGAAAATGATCGGTTTTATTCTGAAAAAGCTGTTTTATTCTGCATGGAGAGGGTCGCCCCTTTGTGGGTGCTGCCATGTTGATGTCACATGACCAGCCTTTTTATGCATTTGAGTGGGCAACTACTTATACTAATAGCATGTTTACTACTTGAAACTATCAATGATGATCTGCAGTTTCCATACGCTGACCAAGAATAAGTGTTGTGAATGCACGAAGGTCGAAATGCCTCCGTTCAACTGCAAATGAAAGCCATAGAACAAATAGAATGAAACAAAACCTTAATGCATCCAGGCCAATAGATGTCAGTATAGAGCCCCAAACCACTGGTACTATGGTACTATTGGGATGAATAAGAGCCAGCTAAACAAAACCTTACTGAGTTTACATTTAAATTCAAAGCTTTTAAAGGCAATTGTAACAATTATTCTGCAGTCTAATAAATGTACACAGGCCTGTTACACCAGGTTTAACGAAATGTTTTTGTAAAATCAAATTGTTAGGTTGTGTTCCAGTACTGAACACATTAACAGACCATCCCTATAGATGGCTTTCATAATAATGAGGATTGTGAAACTGGAGTTGTTGGGGGTTTTGTGCCTTTAACAAGAATAAGAGTTTTCTTTCCACAGTAATCGGAACAAGAGGAAGAGTTTGGCTCCCTCGCCTACTCTATCAAGACCGCTCTCACCCCTTCCTTTGCCAGCTGGTAGTTATAATTACTTATTTTTGCTTCTCTCTCAATTATGATAATGATGTTTGATTTACACTGTGCTTGATGATAAACACCGGGTAGCATAACATGCTTGCACATCCAGCCCACTGTTTGAATATGCCAATGCCAGTAACACTCTGTCAACAAAGCCTGACAAAGAGTGCCAGGCAATACAGAGCCACTTTGGCATCCAATAACTCTGTAAAACAACCAGAATGTGCATGTTAATCATAGAAGGTGTTTTCTACAGGCAACAGTCCTCTGGACAGTCCCAGAAATGTCTCCAGCAGTCCTTCGGTCAATTTTCCATTCATACGGAGGTAAGAGAATGAGACTGCATACTACAAACATGTCCAAATTTATTCACATTAGTCATTTGTGCTATATCTTATATCTGCCCTTTCATAATGGCAGTATAAAAGCGAGGAATGAGTGGAAAGGTTTCTAGCTGGCCAATAAGATTCTGCGTTCGCTGCAGCTGCCCTCAAGGCTGTACCGTGGATGGGAAGCTTGGCATTTGTCACAGCAATTATAGTGAAGTCAGCGTGTAGCCTCATTACTTTACGCTGCCATGATTATGTGCTGAGGCTCCATCCGCTTTTATTAATGCTTACTTGAAATGATGGGATCCTGCCAGCCTCCTTGAACAGCTCAATGAAGATGTAATGAGTTGTTTTTGGTTGTGTCTTTAATGTGCCCTAAAAGCATGCATCTATTTGTGGATAAATGATATGACTGGTTAAAGGTTATTTAAGTTCTTGAAAGAAGCGAAGTGTGTTAAAGTTATGTTTTATTAAAATTTTCTATTAGTCTAGCTATTAGTCTATTTAAAATGCAATTTAAGTGTTGCTTATGTAACTTATGTAAATATATCTGGTATATAGACTGTCATGCAAAAGTTGGGGTCAGTTTTTTTAAAAATTTTTTTAAAAGAAATTAATACTTTTATTTGCAATAAAGACATTTATAATGTAATAATAGATTTCCATTTCAAATAAATACTGTTCTTATGAACTTTCTCTTCATCAAAGAATCCTCAAAAATGTATCAGTTTCCACAAAAATATTAAGCAGCACAACTGATAACATTGATGATAATAAGAAAA
Source organism: Sinocyclocheilus grahami (assembly GCF_001515645.1). Taxonomy (NCBI): domain Eukaryota; kingdom Metazoa; phylum Chordata; class Actinopteri; order Cypriniformes; family Cyprinidae; genus Sinocyclocheilus; species Sinocyclocheilus grahami. The sequence continues at coordinate 818,929 of NW_015505581.1, read as the reverse complement.
GTTTCTTGAGCAGCAGATCAGCATATTCGAATGATTTCTGAAGGATCATGTGACACTGAAGACTGGAGTAATGATGCTGAAAATTCAGCTTTGGCTGGAAAAAAATGACATTTTAAAATATATTAGAATAGAGAGCAGTTACTTTAAATGTTAGTATTATTTCCCCATATTGTGTGAGTGAAGTGACATGTGGCCAAGTATGGTGACCCATACTCGGAATTAGTGCTCTGCATTTATCCCATCCAAAGTGCACACACACACACCGTGAACACACACCCGGAGCAGTGGGCAGCCATTTTTTGCTGCGGCGCCCGGGGAGCAGTTGGGGGTTCGGTGCCTTGCTCAAGGGCACCTCAGTCGTGGTATTGAAGGTGGGAGAGAGCGCTGTACATTCACTCCCCCCACCTATAATCCCTGCCGGTACGAGACTTGAACCCACAACCTTTGGGTTACAAGTCCGACTCTAACCATTAGGCCACGACTTCCCCCAAAATATTATTCATTCACAATATATTTCAGTCTTTATTGTTTTTTTTATCAAATAAATGCAGCCTTGGTGAGCATAAGATACCTTTTTCAAAAATAGACCCCAAACTTTTGATTGTAGGTTTTCAGTCTTTCATTCATGGGACTAGTTATTAAAATAACCTGTATTTTGATAGTTTGGATAACTATCTGAATGGAGATCATGTCTTCACCATCATGTCTTCTTATATCTCTGCCCTATTTTAGACCAGACACGCGAAGGTGGTCTGTAGCATCTGTCTCCTCTGGATATGGAACCAATCCACCCAGTTCTGCTGTTTCAGTGAGTGGGCCCATCTCAGTTATTCTGAAAAGACCCTCTTTGCTTTCCTTTTCTTGAGCCATCAGTCCAGTTCATCTGCAGTGTTTTTCTTTATAATCAAACAATGCACAGATCACATGTTTAAGTCATCATATATTAAATGTGTTATTTGTAGATTGTTTGCTTTTGCTTTTGGAGTGCACATTAAGAGCACTTACTAGTGCAGCTAGTTGAAAAAGTATATAGCGTGCTACATTTCTTTATTAATATTGATGCACTTTTCAGTGTTGAAGTCTTCAGAGTCTACAGTAACATTGCGATATGAATTGTGGAGAAATGGTGATTTCCATTCCTAAAAAAAAGTCATGAAAATAAATAACATTTTAAAAATCATGGAAAAGGATGGGGAATTTTGATAATGAATATACATTTTTTGATGATCAGTTCTGCTCTAAAGTATTTAATTGGCTACATATTGCTTTCTATAAAATTATGATAAAATCATAATAGTAATTGGTAACCTTTATACCCTTTTAATTATATTTAGTCATTTTATTTACATAATCTGAACTGATTAAACCCTGTTCTTGCCTTGAAAATAGCCATGGAATTCATAGAATTCCATTGGTCATGTCATTTGTTATTTAACTACAGGGTTGACCATTGTGGGTAATTCCCACTAGTGGAAATTGATTAATTTAATTGATTTAATTTCAAGGAAATCGTAAAAAAAAAAAAAAAAAAGAAAGCCCCTTTCTCTTTTTTGAAATGATATATGGCCATTCATTGCTCATGCGATGAGGTCAGCCTTGTTTAACAATGTCCTATTGAGCCAGTGTCAGTGGAGACTTTATTCAGAGGGAAGCTGTGAAGCTTCTTTGGTTTCCTCCTCCCAGCATTGGTCCTGTCATGTGCTCTTCTGCTCATTCTCCTTTCCCGAGATTTTCAGTCTTAAATTACCATCTGTACCACAGACTACTGCTACCGAGAATGGAAAGTGTCCCGTCCTGTAGTTGTCTTGCATAATTGCACACATTAATAAGCAGCTTTAGACTGTCACATGCTCACCACTTTTGTTTCTTGCAATCTGAGCACACGCCTTGCTATGCAGACTATTGCTAAACAACTGTTGTTACATTTTTACACATCCATAATATTAGGGTGACACAATAGATACACGTAAATGTGATTTGTTGTGTGAATCTGGCTGTGTTTCTGTCTCTCTTGCTCTTCTTCTGCACTAGTCTTCCTCCTCCTCACAGGAGCTCCTGCACCAGCTGCCCTCCCAGCCCACCCCAGATGACCTCCATCGCCTCTTCAAGCATTTCAGGAGCTCAGAGAGTGTGGCAGATGAGGATGGACAGCCCTTGCCTTTCCGTCCTCGCTCACGGAGTCTTAGGTCTCTGTTTGTTGTAGGGGAAAAAAACGAGCTTTAGACAAAAAAAAGCTAATATGTGAAATGCAGCATTTTCATAGAGAGATTGCAATTCAGTTAGCTGCTGAAATATGTTTGCTGGCATAGAAAATGTGAAATTTCAATTGTAACTTTTGAATTTCTTGATACCAAGTGAATAAGAATGAAAGCTTAGTTTGGCTTGTACGTGCCAGGGTGTTACTCACTTACTTGCTCTTATACAGTGATGGGAAAAAGTTTGCAAACACCGTATTTTAATTAGCTAATGCTTAACAATACACTCTGCTTGACACATTTGGCATGGAAAATCTACACAGATTTTATGTTCTAAACAATGATTAACTTCACTGGCAAAATTATCTTAACCAGTGAGAAATTCAAAAATATGACCCAATAAAATTATACTACTAGTGAGTTTACTTTAGTAAATATTTATCTTTCATTTATTCATCTTTATGCCTTTCCAAACCTGTATCACTTTATATCTTCTGAGGAACACAAAAGGGGGGATTTTGGAAGACAGTTTTTCATGCAATTGCAAGCTTTAAAAAGGAGGCAAAAGTGTTACAAATTTTGGTATTTTTCCTCACACACAAGTCTCCGGAGACTTCAAATATACTGCGCAATATTGTTATTTGAGTATTATTTATATACTATTATAGTATTTATAAATATTTAGATTTTTTCTTTAGCTTTTTATTTATTTATCATTAAAAAAAATGTATTAGTGCTTTTAAATATTAATATTTAGCTTTATTTTTATTTCCAATAAGAAAAGTTGCCAGGACAGCATTTATATTTTTAAGTTTATATTTATTTATATTTAATATTTATATTTTATTTCAGATTTATTTCAATCACTGAAACCAACTTTTAAAAAAGTTTTATTAAAAAGAAATATAAAAACACCGTTGCGCAAGTCATACTGAGAGCCATTTTCATTTTTTCATGGTGCTTTTGTGTCCTTTTTTAAGCCAAAAAGCTTTAGTTGCCATTCAGTGTAATTGCACTGAAAAAAGCAACCAAGGCCTTCACAGTTCTTTTGTGTTTGTCAGAAGTCAGTCAGTCATGGACAGGGTTTGTAATGAAATGAGGGTGAGTAAATGATGACAGAATTTTCATTCTGAAGTAAATTTGTTTGTATAAAATAAGAAAAGTAGATGTGATCAATTTAATGTAACTGAAGTATTGTTTTGTTTTGTAGCCCTGGGCGGACATATGGCTCTTTTGATAACGAGATCGTGATGATGAATCACGTCTACAAAGAACGGTTTCCAAAGGTAATTGAGCTCTGACATTTCAATTGTTTTTCATCATGGATGTGGATGCCACATCATGTCATCACATGTTGTTTACTTTGTTTAAATTGTGGCTGTGGGAAAATTGATGGCCTGGTTGGTCCAAACAAAACAAATGACAATTGTCACCTACGCAGTCTCACAGCGTTTTATCACCCTTGCAGGCTACAGCTCAGATGGAGGGGCGTTTGCTGGCAGTGATTGCAGACTACTCTCCAGACAGCGCACCTCCTCTTGCTGATGGAGTGCTGGGCTTCATTCAACACCAGCTGGTTGAGCTCGTCCGAGACTGTCTGGAGAAGTCCAGAAAGGGGCTCATCACATCTTGCTACTTTGTGGAACTTCAGGAAAAATTAGAAAATTTCCTACATGAGGTAGAAACGTATTCCATACCTGTATTGAAGTGAAAAATGACAGATTTTGTATTGTCATGTGGACATTTGCATCTGATTATAAATGATTGGTTTACTTGGATCCAGAGTTTGCAAAAGAATTAATGTCACAAAAGACCAGAATTTCCTTACTCGGTACAAGTTAAGTTAAAAAATTCTTGAACAATTTAGGCTAAGTATTAATGAAAATATATTAAAACAATGCAGTACCCCGCTGTTCAAATCTTTGCTTTTGGTAAGAAATGAATACTTCTGTTCAGCAAGGGCACATTAAATTGGTCAAAAGTAACAGTAAAGACTCTTATAATGTTACTAAAAAGTTCTATTTCAAATAATTGCAGTTCATTTGAACTTTCTTTTCACCAAATCGGCATATTAGAATGATTTCTGAAGGACCATGTGAAGCTAGGGATGCACCGAATGTTCGGCAACCGAAATTATTCGGCCGAAAAATAGCAAAAAATGCTCTTTCGGCCAAATAAGTGAAAAGACCGAATAAATTGTACCGAACAATGATGTGACGCGATCAAATAGCAACCAGTGCAGAGTGAGAGGCGTGCACTCTTTATAATGCAACAAACATGTCAGCAGTGTGGAAGCATTTAAAGTCGCAAAAATCATTACAAGCACCGACAGTGAGAGACTGTTTAGTACTGCATCGCATGTCTTTGATGAGAAGAGGAAGGGGCGATTGTTGCTTCTTACTGTATGATGATTGAAATGGCCTTAAACAATTAGTAAATAAACTGCAGAACATTGTTTTTTTTAATACATTTGCATGTATTCTGACAGCACTGCACAAACTCGCGGTGGATCTGCTTGTTAACCAGGTTTCAAAGTTCAAAGCGCAAGGAAAATCTGCGCTGAAACAGTGTTACTCGTCAGTTGCTCAGTCACATTTTTATGAATTTTTACAAGGCATGTGACATTGCAATACGTGTGACGTATTCGTAATGAGACTCATTTATAAATCTGCTGAGAAAAGAAGCAGGTCTTCCTGCACGTTTCCGCCAAAATTAAAGTTGAGAAAAAGCAAGAACTACATCAACATTCATAAATGTTAGTATTGTAATTTTACTGTTGTTCTGTAAGACAATAATAATAATAATTACAACAGCTCAGTTAATACATTTAGTTTAACATTCTCACACAGTGTTCAAATTGGGATCTGTAATATTTTCTAATGTTTAAAAAAAAAGTATCTTCTGCTCAACAAGGCTGCTTTTATTTGTACAGTAAAAAATACATGCCTGATTCTAGTAGGGGGTCTGATGGCCAAAAAAGTATTATTTTACTAACTTATTAATTTTAAGTTAAATTGTGCTTTGTTGGTATAGTGTCTGCTAGAATGTTAAAAAATATAATTTTTAAATTGTTGTTTTGTAATAGATTTTTTCTGTGAAAAGCAAGACAAAACAGTAAAAAGCACATTTTGGCTATTTAATCTATGCAATGGTGAAAGAAATTGACAAAATACATGGGGTGAAAAAAAAACCTCTAAAAACCATATTCGGCCTTCGGCCCAGTGCTTCTTTTTGTTCGGTTTCAGCTTCGGGCAAGAATTTTCATTTTGGTGCATCCCTATGTGAAACTGTAAATTCAGCTTTGCCATCACATGAATAAATTAAATGTTAAATTAAATATTTTTTTGAAATATATTTAAAATGAAATGCATTTCTTTAAATTGTGATAATATTTCACAATATTACTGTTTTATTTCTGTATTTTTTATCAATTAAATGGAACCTTGGTGGGCATAAGAGACTTTTTTTCAAAAACTTCATACTGATCCCAGACATTTGAACGGTAGTCTGTCTCTCAATGTAATTAAAAATAAATGATTTAAGAACAAGTCAAAAATATCGATGGTCTTTAAAATTATGATGCATTTAAAATCATACAAATTTGATGCTGTTGGAGTTTGACTTTGGTTAATTGTGCGAAAGAATGATTGTAGAGCGTTTATTACAGCTTCTGAAGGTATCCAGCCAAAAGCAATGAAAAGTTTTGTCGTCTTTGGTCAATGTTATTATTTGATCAATATTAGCTACATAATACAGCATGGCTTGTGTGTTAGATACATGTTGTATCTATACAGGCACATGTTACCGTGTTTTTGTTTTAAAATAAACTGGCAGCTTGCTTTCCTCATACCAAGCTGCTGTTGTCATGTGAAGTTTTTCTGGAAAGAGGCTGAAGAGAGAGCAGCAGTAATGCACACTAGTCTGAAGTGTTTGTGTGCCCTGGCAGGCATGTCGACACTGGAGGGAAGGATGGTTAATTAGGGCAAGTGAGAGACTGCTTTTGTCTCCCTGAGGAGCTTTTGCTTCATGCTTCTGAAGTCATGAATAGCAAAATGAAGGAAGAGGCTGATTAAATTAAGAAAGCGGAAACCGGTCGTGGTGCAGCAAATTCCATTTACCTTTCCAAGGTGCTTGCTTATGGCAGGTATTGGTGGTTTTTTTCATTTCTTTTTTTTTTTTTTTTTTATAAATATAATTTTTAATGAATGATGTTGTAAAGATGAACTGTGGAAAAGAGCCTCATGAAAATTCTTCATAGTTTAAAATGCTGTCATACAGGTTTGGAATGACATGAGGGTGAATTAAATAAAAAAGGTGTAATTTTTGGGTTAACTATTGCTTTAAATGACTTGTTTGTCTTAAATGTCATCAGGAGCTTGAGAGGTTTTTATGGTCTTGGGTCACTTATTGCTGCAACTTTTACCATTTGAGATCTGACTCATGGTAATATCTACCAAACTTTATGCAAAAATGTAGGCTGTTTTGTTTTGTGCTCGTAAAGTTTATTTGCATTGGCCCTGAGGTTTTTTTAAAATTTTTTTACCACAGGCATATGAGCGCTCTGAGAGTGAGGAAGTGACTGTCATTGCTAAACTCGTGAAGAAGATTCTCATCATTATTTCCAGACCAGCAAGACTACTGGAATGTCTGGTAAATACATTGACTAAATAAATAAATAAATATTCTCACTTTCTATTCATAAATATTACTATATAATATGAATAAATATTTAGTATTTTGCCATTTACCTTTCTTTCTTTTCTTTTTAAAAAAAAATAAAAATCCCCCACATAAAATCTCAGCAGAATGGTGAGGGTTTAAATTGAATTTATTGCCCAGCAGAGTTCCATATTATTTTGAAAACCACCTGTGACCTATTTAATCTACCTTTTGTAATTAATTACTGTGTGAAGACTGTGACTCCGTCTAATGCCATTTCTATAATGCTGTTATATCATGTTTCTATTAACCATCAGGAGTTTGACCCTGAGGAGTTTTATCAGCGTCTTGAAGTTGCAGAAGACCATGCAAAAGTTGGCCAGGGCATCAAGACTGACATCCCCCGATACATCATCAGCCAACTGGGTCTCACTCGAGACCCCCTGGAGGGTATAATTATGATTTATCTAGCACCCACCCTTAAATTATAAATTTGTCTATGTTGTAAAGGGTAATTAAATTTTAGCCTTAGGCAAACAAGTGATTGATTTTCCTCTTGTCTTTGGGTTCAGACATGGTGCAGCTTGAGCACAACAACTCAGGCAGCCCAAGCAGAGAACTGGATGACACTACAGGGGTAAGAAAATAAATCAAGGCTTGACAAAATCTTAAAAGGGTTGTTTCTCCACACCACTGGAGGTCTCACACTTCTCTTTCCAAGGGGTTCAAGCTCCAGATTTCTTTCTGAGCCAAGGTGCAAACTGTTTCAGAAGAATAATTTTGTATAGCTGTAAAATGTAAATAACTAATGTGCATTACTTTAATATTGGTGCAAATTCAACCCATACATATGTAGTAAACTTTAAAAAATTTTAATTTAAAATTAACTTTTAATTTTCTCTCATTTTTACTTACTTTGCTAAAGTCTGCCATCAAAACAATTTCAGATTCTGACACTCTCACACTTTAAATTGAGATTGGATGGGGTCACGTTAAAAGCAGTTGTAAAGTCTGATATAAGCTACCGTTCACAAGTTGGGTCATAAGAAAGAAAAGTCTCTAATACTCATCAAGGCTGCATCTATTTGATCAAAAATACAGTAAAAACTGCAATATTTTTACAATTTAAAGGAACTTTTCTATTTTACTGTATTTTAAAATATCGTTTATTCTTGTGATGCAAAGCTGAATTTTCAGCATCATTACTCCAGTCATCAGTGTCACATGATGCTTCATAAACCCTTCTAATATGCTGATCTGCTGCTCAAGAAACGTTTCTTATATTGAAAACATTGAGTCGCTCAATATTTTGGTGGAAATTGTATTCAACAGAAATAATTTGTAACATTATAAACGTCTTTACCTTTATTCAGCAAGGATGCATTTAAAAAAAAAAAATGAATTGCATTGGAAAAAAAATTCTTGCTGACCCAAAACCTTTGAATGGTAAGTAAGTGTACGTGTATGTGTGTGTGGTGTGTATGTATATATATATATATGTGTGTGTATGTATATGTTAAGGTTGGCTTAACTGTTATTTGTGGAGAAAAAAAACTGTTAATGTTCTAGACCACGGCCTTTTTAGCTTGTGACTTATGAATTTCAGTCAAATAGATGTTGTATTGCTCTGTTCTTAAGAGTTCATATTTTATGCCTTAGAATCGTCCTGGAACCACAACGCCTCGAAGAAAACCTCTGGAAAGAGATTTTGAGACTATAAAGCTCATCAGCAATGGGGCTTATGGGTGAGCTCCCTTTTATTGCTTTTTACTTTAAAAAGGAATAGACTGTTTTATAATCACTTGAATTTAGGTCACCAGTTGATGAAAGGCTGGAATACACTACATAACTTTCGTCTAGAGTTTTGCCTCAGTTGCATTCTGGAGAGGTCGACGCTAGTTGAAGAAAGTCAGAGCAAGTCTGCAGATTTTGATCAGTCAGAAAATGACGTAGTTTGTTATGGGCAAAGACACCCAATTTTTAGCTCCAGACTATGATCCCATCCAGTCAGAAGATATCAAACATGGTTGATATTTTGAGCTGATTTAAAAAAAAAAACAACAACATTGTTTTCATTTGTCATGTGTCTCCTGTAGGGCTGCACGATATATCGTTTCAGCATTGATATCGCGATGTGCACATCCGCGATAGTCACATCGCAGGATGTGCGATGTTTAGTATACTGATCGTTATATTTATACTCATCGTTTTCTTTGCTCACACACAGACACGGCGTCTACACCGGACGCGACAGCTGTACAGAGATACCCATTTTAAATAAATTTAGTAGCAGAGCTACTGCAAGCAATTTTCCGTGCTGGAAATCCATTTATCCTTTATTGAAACTTCCGCGTCGTCGCGGAGAGCATTTCCCGAGCGCTTTGGAAAGGAGAAAGCGGCGCGGGTGGCGTTTTCCACGCGTCTTTAGGCGCAACATGTGAACAGCCCCAAAATCTGTCTACACTGAACGTGACAAAGCGACCGTTGCATATCATTTGAACTTTGTGTCAGTACGTCATAAATGGAACGAGGCATCAGTTTACTGTCGGGGATTTGTCGTGTCGCGCCGCATCCAGTGTAGACGTGGTGAGAGCCACGCAGATGCACGTGAACACTGAATTCTGTTCACTTCTGCGTCTATTTGTGCCTGAAATACTGTGCTCCGCAAGTATCATTGTAAACACAGTTGCTTATGGCTTAGGCGAAGGGAAACAGTTGAGAAAGAAAATGGATGTCTAACAGTATATTGGTTCACAGCAGTTTAATGTTCCTGTTGCTTTCTCTGTCATGAACGTTAATCAAACAACCAAACACACACAAAAAAAATCACTTTTGTTGCTTTAACACAGATTTGTTGGATTTTATTTATAGTGAAAACTATGCAGTGTTGTTTTACATTTGATTCTTCAATTTCTGTACCTGAATACTGTTAGACTTACCTGAAAAATATAAAGCACTGCTTATTTCATTTGTATCTTTGTTCTGTTATTTATCTATGCTTGTAATTTGTTTATTTCCAATGCTGATTTACTCGCCTACAAAATCACCCCAGTCATTGTTTTTTTTTCTTTTTTCAAATAGAGCTATTGAAATCATCTGATTTGTTTTCTATATACAGTATATCGCAGAAAAAAAATATTGCGATGTGAGCTTTTTCCAATATCGTGCAGCCCTAGTCTCCTGGCGCATGTTTCTGTTTGTTGTGTTTGTAATGACTTAAAAGTCTGATTGTGTGTCATTTAGTATATGATTCTCTCTCTAACCATTTACAAAGTCAACAAGTGTCTGATTTTTTTTAAATTTTGAGATTGGTTGAATCCAAAATGTGGTGGATTCCAGCCTTGAGAGTATCAATCGGCTTTGATCCTGATTTGAGGGTTGACTCGCAGGGCTGTGTACCTAGTAAGGCATCGCGGGACACGGCAGCGGTTTGCCATGAAGAAGATCAACCGGCAGAACTTGATCCTGAGGAACCAGATCCAGCAGGTGTTTGTGGAACGAGACATCTTGACGTTTGCAGAAAACCCTTTTGTGGTCAGCATGTTCTGCTCCTTTGAGACACGACGGCACCTTTGCATGGTCATGGAGTATGTGGAGGGTGAGTCAGAGGAGTGATGTGTTGTTACAAATATGTACACACATGCGTCATTTTTCATGTGTACTGCTGTGAGTCTGCAGCTGTAATGTTTTAATATGAAATTGTCTTTGCAGGTGGAGACTGTGCAAATTTGCTGAAGAATATGGGTCCCTTGCCGGTGGACATGGCCAGAATGTACTTTGCAGAGACGGTTCTTGCACTAGAGTATCTTCATAATTATGGCATTGTGCACAGGGATCTCAAACCTGACAAGTAAGAGCTGCTCGATGTAATCCTGCAGTTACGCATGACTCCACATCCTGCAAATATTGCATTCATTGTGTTTGTTTCCTGTCTTCAGCTTGCTCATTACATCAATGGGGCACATTAAACTGACTGACTTCGGTTTGTCTAAAATCGGTTTAATGAATATGACGACAAACCTGTATGAAGAACACATGGAGAAAGACACACGAGAGTTCATTGATAAACAGGTCAGTCTACCTGTACATTCAGCACACCAAATACTGCACTAGTTAAAATTTTTCACATTAAAGGACTAGTTTTGTCTTAATTTATTCACATAATTTCTACCCCACTTTTTTTTTCTTTTTCCCCCCCATAAAACAAAAAGGCAATGTTCAAAATCAGAATGAGCTTTATTGCCAGGTATGTTTACACATACAAGGAATTTGTTTTCGTGACAGAAACTTCCACAGTGTAACAGAATGACAGTGACAGAACAAAAACACAGATAATAAAAAATAGAACAAGTAAATAAGGAATAAAAATATATAAATTGACAATTGTATGTGCAGGTATATTACAATAGACAGTTTTGTATGTACAGGTATATTATGTGCAAATTTGAGGTGTAGGCTGAGTTAGGGCTGGACGATATGGCCAAAATTGATATCACGATATATTTCTTAATTTCGGTCGATACGATATAATTCCGATATCGATATGAACACTATTTATCTGAAATAGAAATCTTTTGTAACATTATAAATGCCTTTATCATCACTTTTGATCAATTTTAAGCATCCTTGGTAAATAAAAGTATTAATTTCTTTCCCAAAAAATTAATAAAAATGATACTGAATGGAATAGTGTATAATGTTACAAAAGCTTTTTATTTCAGATAAATGCTGATCTTTGGATCTTTC
>NW_015505581.1:802546-806701 GCF_001515645.1 Sinocyclocheilus grahami | reverse complement strand
CGTTCTGGTGCTCAGTGCTCTGTAGCGTCGACCAGATGGCAACAGTTCAAAGAGGGAGTGTGCTGGATGTGAGGGGTCCAGAGTGATTCTGCCAGCCCTTTTGCTCACTCTGGACGAGTACAGTTCTTGGAGAGAAGGGAGGGTTGTACCAATGATTCGCTCAGCAGTCCGGACTACCCTCTGTTGTCTTCTGAGGTCAGATTTGGTAGCTGAGCTGAACCAGAGAGTTATTGAAGTGCAGAGGATGGATTCAGTGATAGTAGAGTAGAACTGTTTCAGCAGCTCCTGAGACAGGTTGAACTTCCTCAGCTGGCAAAGGAAGTACAACCTCTGCTGGGCCTTTTTCACAATGAGTCAATGTGAGAGTCCCACTTTAAGTCCTGAGAGATAGTGGTGCCCAGGAACCTGAATGACTCCACTGCAGTCACAGAACTGTTCGTGATGGTGAGTGGAGGGAGAGCAAGGGGGTTCCTCCTGAAGTCCACTATCATCTCCACAGTTTTGAGCGTGTTGAGCTCCAGGTTGTTGAGACCGCACCAGACAGCCAGCTCTTTAACCTCATGTCTGTAAGCAGACTCTTCACCGTCCTGTATGGGGCCGATGAGTGTGGAGCTTGACAGAGGGGTCTTTAGATGTGCAGTCGTTGGTGTAGAGGGAGAAGAGCAGTGGAGAGAGAACACAACCCTGAGGAGCTCCAGTGCTGATTATACGGGTGCTGGATGTGTATTTTCCCAGCCTTACTAGCTGCTGCCTGTCTGTCAGGAAGCTGGTGATCCACTGACAGCCGGAGGCGGGCATGGAGAGCTGAGTTAGTTTGGGCAGGAGGAGGTTTGGGATGATGGTGTTAAAGGCCGAGCTGAAGTCCACAAACAGGATCCTCACATAAGTCCCTGGTCTGTCTAGATGTTGCAGAACATAGTTAGGCAACATGTCAGAGCAGCATACTATTTTATTATTATTATTTTTATTTTTTTCTTACTGGCAAGTTCCAGACAGCATAAAATGACATGTAAGAGTTACGCGGAAGGGAATATTTTGAGCAAATAATGCATTTTATTACAGCAAAGTTCCAGAAAGAACAAAATGGCAACATTTTTTAGAAACCATATGAAAGCTTTGTGTGTGAAATGGACTTTGTGTAATATTTAATGAATAACTGTCATTATTGTCTTTATTCACTAATATTGTAGCAATGCAATATTGTAATATTGAACAAATTTAAAAATTTTTCTTACTGGCAAGTTCCAGACAGCATAAAATGACATGTAAGAGTTACGCGGAAGGGAATATTTTGAGCAAATAATGATTTAAATAAGGCATTTTATTACAGCAAAGTTCCAGAAAGAACAAAATGGCAACATTTTTTAGAAACCATATGAAAGCTTTGTGTGTGAAATGGACTTTGTGTAATATTTAATGAATAACTGTCATTATTGTCTTTATTCACTAATATTGTAGCAATGCAATATTGTAATATTGAACAAATAATGAGTTAAATTAGTTATGTTTTTCCACACGGGCTATCCTATGGCTTCAGAAAAGTTCTAACTAATATGGTTCTTTTTTTTAATTATTTTACTGATATGGTGCCAGTAAAAATTACCATTCACTTTTTTTGTATGGTAAAGGGATGCTCTGGCATTCTGACATCTTTTGTGTTTCACCGAAGAAAGAAAATACAGAGGTGGAGGAACATGAGGGTTAGTAAATCATGACAACATTTTCCATTTTGGGTGAACTTTTCCTCTGTTGTTTTCTAGGTCTGTGGCACTCCAGAGTACATTGCACCAGAGGTGATCCTGAGGCAAGGTTATGGGAAACCTGTGGATTGGTGGGCCATGGGCATTATCCTGTATGAGTTCCTGGTGGGCTGTGTGCCTTTCTTTGGAGACACACCAGAAGAGCTCTTTGGCCAGGTGGTCAGTGGTAAGGATGAAGGGGTTGTAGCCCCTAACCCTGATAATTCAGTCATGATTGAAAGGATTTCTGCCTACTGGATGATAAAACGAGTGGAAAAGGTGCCCATTGCCCTACATTGCAGAAGGGACCTGAGCTGTATCTAAGCATCAGAATATCATAGACTTTGGAGTGGGCTCTTTTGACATGGCCTGCTTTCAGTGCTCTACCAACAATGTAAAAATGTGTCTGCATCCCTCTCTCTCTGTAGATGAAATTGAGTGGCCAGAGGGTGATGATGCATTACCTCTTGAGTCTCAAGACCTCATCACAAAACTGCTGAGACAAAGTCCCAAAGAGCGCTTGGGAGCTGGTGGGTGTTTTGCCTGTTTAGTTTTATTTTAGTATTATGTATATGCTATTACAGTAATTATTAATATTTTGAAGTTGCTTTTATTTTTTATGGTTTTCATTTTTCATTTTACTATCAATTTAGGTTTTAGTAATTTTTATTTTTTTAATTTTAACCTTTTTTTTTTTTTTCAGTTTTAGTAATTTTTGTACTTAACAGTTTTGTTTCATAACAGTTTTTAATTAACAACAACAACACTGCTATTTAGGAACTTGATAACGTCACCATAATGTAGCCAACATTGAATCATGTGTGGTATGATCTACAGGAGGGACAGCAGAGGTCAAACATCACATCTTCTTCCATCTTCTGGACTGGAGTGGACTGTTAAGGCAGAAAGCAGAGTTCATTCCACAGCTTGAAACTGAAGATGACACAAGCTACTTTGACAGTAGGTGGCTCCCTTGCTCTTTTATTTTTTTCTGATTCATAAATATAATGTAGATGGAACTGAACCTTCTGTTCATCTGCTGTCCAGCACGTTCTGACCGTTACCAGCACTCTGAGGAGGACGATGAGACAAACGATGATGAATCTTATCAGGAGATCAAGTTCTCTTCCTGCTCGCATCGCTTCAGCAAGGTGAAATGGAAGAATGTGCACAATGTTATCTTATAGAGATGCCTGTCACTCAGACAAACTGAGGCATTTAACATCGTAAGGAGCAGGTCATGACTTGTTTTTGTCATGTGAATCAGGTGTACAGTAGCTCCGAGCAGCTGGCTTCTACCTCCAACTTGAGCCTGTCCTCCTCTGAGCGGAGCTGCAGCGAGGAGAAGGAGGACCGGTGGGATGGCCATTCAATGCTTTCTCCAGTAGAAACCCCCAGACAGCTTCCATGTAGCGACAGGAAGCAGGATTCCCACAGGGGCAGGTAAGCACAAGGCTATGTACAGAAGAGCATACTAACTACACACTACATAAAATTTCTGCAGTATATTCCTGGATGAGCTTGCAAGAAATGATGTAATACTAACAATACAATGAACTCTACTTCAAGTTCATTAATCGCATTGGAATTATAAGATCAAATAATTACAGTTTTTAAATGTATTAGCTCTTGTGATGATCAGTGCTGCTATTGTTAAATAAAACATAAAAAAAAAAAATATATATATATATATATATTTTGTTAATTGAAATAAAGCTGAAGTAAAATAAATATTCGATAAAAAATGTAAATGATGAAATTCTATTGATGAAATTATTATTTTAAATGTTGAAATTACAAAAAAAAAATTACTAACTGAAAACTAAAAGTAAAATAAAGATAAATTACAATTTAAATATAGAAAAACCACAGAGTGTGTGTGTGTGTGTGTGTGTGTGTATATATGTATACATGACGTGATGCGATCTAGGAAAACCCAACACATGGTGAAATTTTCCTTTTTTAGGTTTTGATACCATATGAAAGCTGGGTTCAAGCCCTTTCCAAAACTTTGTCCATAGCTTGAACGTAACGAAAGTTATGGCTATCTGAAGTTGGCTGATAGCTATGATTTTCCGGAATGGAATTGGGAAAAAAACGGGTTTAAAGTAGGGCTGAACGATTTGGGATAATAATCGAATTGCGAATTATTATTATTATTATTATTATTATTTTTATTTTTTTAACCAATATTGCGATTTGCGATTTAATATGCAATTATTTTGTAAAGCTCTTTATGTTCTGTATTATTCAACAAAGACGCGCAAGGCTGCAACTAGACCCTCTTGAAATACAGTAGAACAGTTATAATCAGTGACGCTGTGTACACGAGACACGACAAAACCCGACATTAAACTGATGCCTTGTTCTATTTATGATGTACTGACACAAAGTTAAAATGATTTGCAGTGGTCGC
>NW_015505581.1:800949-802324 GCF_001515645.1 Sinocyclocheilus grahami | reverse complement strand
TATTTTTTGTGGGTTTCATGCTGTCCGCTAAGGCATAGGACACCCACAGGCTTTCCTCCTCACCAACGACATTAAACACCGTGTCTACACCGGACGCCAGCGGCAAAATACAGTAGAACCGTTATAATCAGTGATGCTGTGTACACGAGACACGACAAAACCCGACATTAAACTGATGCCTTGTTCTGTTTATGATGTACTGACACAAAGTTAAAATGATTTGCAATGGTCGCTTTGTCGCATCTAGTGTAGAGCTGTTGCGACACGGCTTCCGGTAAAGACACAGTGAGTGAAGCCGAGAGCAAGATATGCCTCGTCATATTTTCTGCGTTTAGCTTTTAAATGGTCAGCACCTGCCTGGGTCTGTGCCACTTCATCTATGGCTTTTCTCTTCGCTTTCACAAACCGATCCATCTCCCATTCTAAGTTACGTTCTTTGGCTGTTTACTGTTTTATTTCTTTTCTTTTTCTGCTGATGGCCCGCGCTCTACTTGAAGCAGCGCTGCTTAGACCGATGGGTGTGTGTCATCAAAGTACTGCGAGAGCTATAAGAGAGCGCGGACGTCTCCTTATGCTTTCTGTCGCTGTACTTGGATGTCATACACCGATCGATCTTCAAGTTGAACACACCTCTTTACTCTCGCGTGTCACGTGAGTAATCGCAGCCTCTGCGATTGAAAAACCGCGTTTTTTTTAATATCGCGATATTATCGCAAATGCAATTAATCGTTCAGCCCTAGTTTAAAGTGAGACTGGTTTCACTTTCACTTCTACTTAACGATCGCTGTCTGTCAGGAGCATTATACTGCATCATTACACAAACAGACTAACGCTACCCTGAAGAGGACAGTTATCCGTTGTTTATCATGATGGGCATAGTCTCTGAACTTTTGATCACCCCTTGTATGTTTAGATGGCACGAATAGTGTACCTTGTTGTTTACATTTAGAAAAGCGAGCGCAGCACACCTGTGCATATAACAGACTGTCATCGGACTCCTGCTCTTTAGTAACTTCATCATCCGATCCTTCATCTCTGGATGTGAAATAGTCCATTATAACATCTTTTAGGGCACTGACATCACCAAGATTGAGCAGACTGAGACGAGCAAGATCGTCTAAGTGAGCAGCTTCAGACTGCGTTGTTTTCTTGCGCTCCGCCATCTCACGATATTAAAAAATAAATACATTTTAAAACTTTGCGTGCCGTAGTTTACACAGGACTGGCGGGAAATGTGCATTGATACACCTTTATTATATATGTTACATGGTTTATTTTGATAGGTTAACTGTTTTTGTGGTGTTAAGAGAAAGCACCTCTGCAGCTTGTTCTTAAAATGAGAGAAAGACAGTCTTTTCTGCTTGCTGCAATAAAT
>NW_015505581.1:775403-800422 GCF_001515645.1 Sinocyclocheilus grahami | reverse complement strand
GCGCTCTACTTGAAGCAGCGCTGCTTAGACCGATGGGTGTGTGTCATCAAAGTACTGCGAGAGCTATAAGAGAGCGCGGACGTCTCCTTATGCTTTCTGTCGCTGTACTTGGATGTCATACACCGATCGATCTTCAAGTTGAACACACCTCTTTACTCTCGCGTGTCACGTGAGTAATCGCAGCCTCTGCGATTGAAAAACCGCGTTTTTTTTAATATCGCGATATTATCGCAAATGCAATTAATCGTTCAGCCCTAGTTTAAAGTGAGACTGGTTTCACTTTCACTTCTACTTAACGATCGCTGTCTGTCAGGAGCATTATACTGCATCATTACACAAACAGACTAACGCTACCCTGAAGAGGACAGTTATCCGTTGTTTATCATGATGGGCATAGTCTCTGAACTTTTGATCACCCCTTGTATGTTTAGATGGCACGAATAGTGTACCTTGTTGTTTACATTTAGAAAAGCGAGCACAGCACACCTGTGCATATAACAGACTGTCATCGGACTCCTGCTCTTTAGTAACTTCATCATCCGATCCTTCATCTCTGGATGTGAAATAGTCCATTATAACATCTTTTAGGGCACTGACATCACCAAGATTGAGCAGACTGAGACGAGCAAGATCGTCTAAGTGAGCAGCTTCAGACTGCGTTGTTTTCTTGCGCTCCGCCATCTCACGATATTAAAAAATAAATACATTTTAAAACTTTGCGTGCCGTAGTTTACACAGGACTGGCGGGAAATGTGCATTGATACACCTTTATTATATATGTTACATGGTTTATTTTGATAGGTTAACTGTTTTTGTGGTGTTAAGAGAAAGCACCTCTGCAGCTTGTTCTTAAAATGAGAGAAAGACAGTCTTTTCTGCTTGCTGCAATAAATTGCTATTTTTCTGCACAAAACAAGTGAATTTTGCCAAGATATTTTCAGAGATGATAGACAAGATGTTATAGATAAAACTACTTGAATGAAACCCAAATTTTGACAAAAAATTGACATTCAACCTATAAAAAGAAATAACATATATATATATATACACACACACACACACCGTGTTGGGCTAGTTACTCAAAGAATGTAATCTATTACTCATTACTAGTTACACGTGTGTGTGTGTGTGTGTGTGTGTGTATGTATGTATGTAACGGTACACAAACATGACGGTTCGGTACGTAGCTTGGTTTTGATGTTACGGTTCGGTATAGTTTCGGTACAGCAGGGGGGAAAACAAATTTTTTATTTTATTAAACATGGGTTTACTGAACAAATTGCTCTTTCTTTAAATAAATTTTCTTAGGGATAAAAATCTACCTCGGCTTATGCTCTAAACTAATGTAGTGAGCCCTTTTACATTAGGCCTACTATAAGGTTACAGTTAACAACAGAGCCCAAACTTAAAATTTTTTTTTTATATATATATAAAAAGTATGCAAACATGTAAATTGCACATAATACAGTTTTTTTTTATTTAACTTCTAAATTATAAAAATTCTGTTTGTTGTTGAAATATATATTAATTTACTCAGTGCCTCTCATAACTCATTAAACTAATTTAAACATTAAATACTTAAGACATCACTAACAGGTACAGTAAAATATGATTATAACGTCTAATATTTCACAAAATGCTCTTCTCTATACTTAATTTATAGTGAACTAACGAGCTGTGGACACTGATGGCTTGCCGGCGGTAAATGAAACGCTACGTGACATTTTGTTTACAAGCTGTTTTATTGCCATCTTTCCGCGGTCGAAACACTGATTGAACGATTACATGAGGCGTGAGATGTTCATTCATTATGGGTGTGACTAGACCACGAGAATGAGACTAGATGAGATTTTTAAAACTTTTTTAAAGAAATCCTCAATCACGAAATATATAGGGAAAATAGTACTTTATTTAACTGAAAAACAAAATGTAAAAAAATGTGAAATCCGCTTGTACTTTATGAAATTAAACTTCTATTTTAATTAATTATATGCAGTAATAAACATGTAAACACTGCAAAATTCTGCCACAAACTCGACTGACAGGCAAGTAATTGCACAAAAATTACAAATAGTATAAATAAAAATAAATCATAAACAACACGCATATCCCTTTAAAGTGGAAGTGAAGCAGTCAGTCAAGCTTACATTTAGTAAACTGATTTCCACTTTAATAAAAATATATATATATAATAAACACGATTAATGTAACCGTTTTAAAGAAAAAAGGATGTTTTGTTATAGCTTTTGGAGCAAGGGCACCGCCACCTTGCAGTACCACAGCGCGTGACGTCACAGGGTTGGTTCGCTCCGTTGGCCAGTGCAGTAATATAAGCATTTCTTTACTTTTTGAACACGCACTTGTTTTTAAATTGAGGAAGACGTACTTAAAAGGACTGTTGAGCCCATAATAAGTGCAATTGCTTATGCATTTGAGCCGATATGGTGAGGGGACTGAGCAGTAGGCTACTACTGTTACGGGTGGAAGTCCTGAACCTACTGGTTTGGAGTGAAGAGTGGGTTGGAAACAATACATGTTTACATGGATACTCGTCAAGACCATGATTCTGACATAAAGCATATTGTATTCACAGGTGAACATAAGATATCTTACATACCACTACTGGTGAACGAGCCAGTGTAATGCAAATATGCCTGAAAGGTCTGACATATGCCAATAGCGTGAGGATATCGTCATGTTCTCGCGAGACCAGACGGATCTCGTGAGATCTCATGCCACGAGATCTCATCACACCCCTATCATTCATGTTTGTTTATTTCACGTTGAAACTAGTAGTAAAGAGGAAGGGATGATCACGCTGCCATTTGAATTGAGGCGTTTATACAGCGATCTGTCACTCACGACACATCAAAGAGTGTCAAAACGGCATTTATTGTTTGAATTTCCGAAAAATAGGACATCATTTGAAAGATGAGACTTTGTTTCCTATCAAAAGTAACAATATAAAACTGGAAGTTTCCAATGAAGTTCTGCTCGTGCAGTGGTTAAAACAATGCTGTATTTGTGCGGTACACATGCGTACCGAACCAAAAGGCCCGCACCGCAAATTTTTACCGAAAACCCCTAATATATTTATTTATGTTTGTTTGTAGAAATGTGTCCAAAGGGTGTGTTCAAACAATTTATAATTTTTGTATGAATCTAGGTATTTTTTATTTTTTTTTGTCGTTTTCAAAATGTTGCCTAAAATCTAATTTTGTTATATCTCTTTTCATGCAGTTCGAGGCCGAGAGCATCATCCAGTTCATCTCAGCCTGAGAGGGGCACTAGTCCTTTAATTTTGAACAGCACTCAGAGCCTTGAGGCCATGCCACGCTTTGCTTTTCCTGAGGATGAGGGTAACATATTTTTATGCATATTTTATTTGAATATTAGGTGAAATTTAAGGGCGATTTGTGCTCATTCTCAAATGGAGTTTTCTTATATTTTTGTTTCTTTTTAGAAGGTCTTGTTTCAAATCTCCAGCGAATTCGTCTGCGCAGCAACTCCACTGGAACAAGACCTACTAATCGCAGGGACCACAAGGGTCCGCGCCGCCTCGGGCTTCAGCAGGAGACCCCAGAGAAGCCACGCTCATCATTTACATGCAAAGTCCCCAAGTCTGCATCCGTGTCTGGCCTTTCCCTCATCGTCACAGCAGGTACAGTGAGCTCAGATGTGTTCATGTAGACGATGTACCATCATGTGATGCCATCACACTGAAGGCAACTGAAATGCATGTGACCACAACAGTAAACAAGTGAAGCAGGTGGTTTCAAGAGAACAATGAACAGTTGTGAGGAACAGAGAGCTTATTGATGAAGATTAAAGCGAAACATGACTTGACAAACTTTGTGATAGATATTTAATACCAATATGTGGATATTGCAGCTATTATAGGCATTTCTCTTATATATTATCACCATAGATGACATCCCCGGTGGGTTCCAGACAAGCCCCATGTCTTCACACTCCCTCTCATCCAATCCTTCATCTCGGGACTCTTCCCCAAACCGAGACCTCTCTCTCAGCGTAAGCAGTCTTCGTCCTCCCGTGGTCATCCACAGCTCTGGGAGGAAGTATGGCTTTGCGCTCCGTGCCATTCGTGTCTACATGGGTGACACTGATGTCTACACGGTGCACCACATGGTCTGGGTGGGTATTATGGATGCAGTGTGAATCATTCCACTTTATTGTATGGTTAAATACCTGTGCACCAAAAATAAATTTTCGGTTTTGATATGTCATTATCTATTTTGTTCACACATAAGCTATAACAGGTAAACATGTCATCTGTGTGGGCTGTAGCACTAAGTTGACAATTGCTACTGTTGATATGAAAAAGTCTCAGCTTTTAAATTCTGTTAGTTTTATAATCAAATTCAATCAATTTGGATTTGATGCTCTTTAATGTGGCATGCAAGATTGCCTCCGTTCAAGCAGCACATGAACCAATCGGGTCTTCTTTTTTCTGGCTAGTTATAGCATGAAATAAACAAAAATGAACATCAGAAGGTTAGTGAAATGTCTCTTGTAATCGCTCAATCAGTGTTTCAACTGAAGAAAGATGTCTAAAATATAAACAGATTTTACTCAAGGAAAGCCATAAACATTTTTGGCCTAATGAAACCTTTAATTTTAGTTTCAGTAAAAAATTTATTTTGGTTCATCACTATGGTTAATCATACTGAGAACCCAGTGTACAAACATTTTATTGGTTTGACACATTGAAATGCGCTTTTATGTGTTGCCGTTTATATAGAGCGTTGAAGACGGCAGTCCTGCTCACGAGGCCGGACTGAGGGCTGGTGACCTCATCACTCATGTGAATGGAGAGTGTATCCAGGGTCTGGTGCACACGGATGTGGTGGAGCTTCTGCTGAAGGTGAGATTCTCAATAAAATATGGAGTTAAAGGCAGCTCGTACGCTTTTTAAAAAAGGACTGGGAATAGATGCTTGATTTCTTGATTTTGCCATTTGTAGAGTGGCAGTAAAGTGACTCTGCAGACGACTCCTCTTGAGAATACATCCATTAAAATCGGGCCTGCGAGAAAGACCAGCTCGAAGGGGAAGATGGCACGACGCAGCAAAAAGAGTAAAAGGAAAGAGGGTCAAGACAGGTTGGAAAGATGTAGTGTCTTCTGAAACATTTTAAACAAGTTAAAACCCGTTGAATCCCAAAATGTAATTTAAGCCCAAATTTTCTAGCAAACGGCGAAACCTTTTGAAGAAGCTGCCCAAACACAGTCCAGGGATTCAGAACAGTCGCAGTTTCTCGGCGGGTTTTCAGCACTCACCTAACGACAGCCTGTCGGACTCTCCAACGCCAAGCCTATCTCCTGGGCCCAACACCCCATGCAGAAGCCCAGCTCCAGACCTGTCATGTGGTATGACTCCGAGTCTCTCTCACTGTCAGATACAGTATTATATGCTTCCGTTTGTTATTGGAGATGTCTCAAGTAATAATAATAATAAATAATAATAACGCCTTGTTGAAGGAAGCCAGTTCTTGAAAAGAAAATAATTCTTGAAAATTATGTTTGGCAAGATCTTTGTCTTTTTATTTCTTAGGGGGGTCATATGATGCTGCTAAAAAGAACATTATTTGGTGTAATGAAATGTGTTTATGCGGTTTAAGGTTAAAAAAACACATTATTTTCCACATACTGTACATTATTGTTTCTCCTCCATGCCCCACCTTTCTGAAACGCATTGATTTTTACAAAGCTCATTGGTCTGAAAAAGCGAGGTGCGCTCTGATTGGCCAGCTATCCAGTGCGTTGTGATTGGCCGAATTCATCAAGTGTGTGACGGAAATGTTACGTCCCTTACCATATTGTGATGCCTGCGGCAACCACATGTGACTGCTGGACTCCGCTTCGTCCATGGTGAAAGCCGATCCGGCGATCGACAGCGTGAAGTTGAAGTATTTCCTCAGTGACCAGCACAGATCAGTTCTAGGCATGACCAAGCGATATCGTCCTCTTTTGGAAGACCAAACAAAGTAGTTTTGCTTTCACAACGAAGCACACAGCGCCTTCACGACATGGCGGCGGCAACAACAATACTACAGCGAGAATAAAAGTTACGCCTCCTTTATTTACATGAACATTTGAGCGGCGTTATGCAAATCTTCCCACATCGTGACGTAGACATGTGGGGGCGTGTTAGAACGAGCCGTTTTAGGTAGGTGTGGTTGACTCTTAACTTTTATAAAGAATATCTCTTTGGATTTGAGACTTTAGTCTTTGCACTTTACAGATCTTCTTTATGCACCAAGAGCTTGTAACACTCCAAAGAGAAAGGAAAAATTGAAATCGCATCATATGACCCCTTTAACAAAACTGTTCCATGGCTCATTAATATTTGGAAACCTCTTTTTCACTGAGTGATATCATATGAGGACCCCTGCAGACCCTCATCATGATTGTGTGTCAACATCAATAAGTCTCTTTAAATCCGATAATTTTACCTGTATTATGACAAGGCAAGGTTAGTTCAGGTTATAAAATAATTAGTTATGAATTAATAACAAATTCTTGATATTTGCTTTTTACCTTAAAATATATTTTAAAATTTTTCAAAGTACTGTTCAAGGTCTAAGGTAAGGCAGAATGTGCTTATTATTTACTTGATGGTTATACTGCTTGACATTTCACTTTTCTTGAAAGTTTTTCAAACCATATGAAACCAACATTAATACAAACGGTACAGAACTTGGCACATATGTTTTAAATAGTTTTTCTTCATCACGGACACTGTTGTGTGTCATTTGATTTACACTACCGTTCAAAAGGTTTGGGGTTGTTTTGAAAGAAATAAATGCTTTTATTCAGCAGGGACACATGAAATTGATCAAAAGTGACAGTCAAGGCATTAAGAATGTTACAGAAGATTTTGGTTTCAAATAAATGCTGTTCATCAAAGAATCTTGAAGTATCACGGTTTCCACAAAAATATTAAGCAGCACAACTGTTTTTTAACATTGATAATAGTAAGAATTGTTTCTTAAAAGCACAAAATCAGCATATTAGAGTGTTTTCTGAAGGATCATGTGGCACTGAAGGAATAAATAACAGGAATAAATTACATTATAAATTATATTAAGATAAAATAGTTTTTAAATTGTAATAACATTTCAAAATATTACTGTTTTACTGTATTTTTAATGAAATAAATGTAGCTTTGGTGAGCATTTAATGTATTAAAAACTTTTTTTTTTTTTTTTTTTAAATCTTAACAACTCCAAACTTTTGAACAGTAGCTTATCTATAAAATACACATATTTCAACAGTTTGAAAGCTCTTTGGAGGAGCATTAAAGCACCAGACTGTAAATTGTTTTTGCATTCATCTACAGATGAATAAATAAATTA
The DNA here is from genome assembly GCF_001515645.1 of Sinocyclocheilus grahami. Taxonomy (NCBI): domain Eukaryota; kingdom Metazoa; phylum Chordata; class Actinopteri; order Cypriniformes; family Cyprinidae; genus Sinocyclocheilus; species Sinocyclocheilus grahami. The sequence continues at coordinate 793,046 of NW_015505581.1, read as the reverse complement.
AAAAATACTTCCTCATTGATGTTTTTGAGTAGTTTATAAGTGATTCGCATTGCTTGTACTCTCTCCACAGATTCAAACTCTCCACAGAGTTCCTCACCCTGCTCAAGCTCTCCGAATTCACCCATTCCTCAAAGTCGACCAAGTTCTCTTCATGTTTTGGGATCCAAGATTGGCCTCCGCTATAGCAAAACAGGCCGCTGCAAGTCCACCAACAGTATCCCCCCCTCTCCCCTCGCCTGCAATCCCTCCTCACAGCCTCTGTCTCCACAGTATTCTCCATCTTCCCTCGCCGGAGTTCCTAAAAGCCTCCACTCGTTTCATAATAAGATGATGTCCCCGCCGACAATCGTGAGACAGACGGTGTGTCCCCGCGGCGCAGAATCACCCCGTTCGCCACTGCTGAACAGGGTTCAGTCATCTGAGAGGCCCTCCGGTGCCCAACATGGAGACAAAAAGGCTTTCTCCACTCAAAGACACACTGTGGAAGTTCCCCAGAGTGAAGCTGAGGGACTCGAGTCACAAACTAGTGACATTGCCTCAGGTTTTGTGTGTGTCGGTGACCATGCTAGACAAGGGTTGTACCTGGCTGGCCAACGAGTGAGGGACTCTGGCGGTGCGGTGATGAGGAAGCTAAACTTGTCTGAGAGACGAGATTCATTTAAAAAGCAGGAAGCTGTTCGGGAGGTCAGCTTTGATGACTCCGCTGACAAGGAGTCCACAACATCTACACCAGTGCCATCTCATCCACGTTTCAGAGCGGCGTGGATCAGCGCAACACAGGCAGAGGGAAGCTCCCAAACTTCAGCGTGGAAGACCGATGAGATTGGACCCAAGCTAAAAGAACAGAAGAAACCAGAGGATAAGTGGTAGCCTTAGATAAGTCCAGAAAACTGTGAGACTCCGATGTACGGGTGCTTCGATGATCATTTAAATCATAATCGGAGAAAGGACAGGGGTAGAAAGTTTTTGTTTAGTGTCATTTATTTGTAAGTTAGAAGTCATTCACCTGCCAAACTGCCTTTTAAAGGATAGTTTTCCCGAAATGAAAATTCTGCCATCTTTTTTTTTTTTTTTTTTTTTTCAGCCTCATGTCGTTGCAAACCTGTGTAACTTACTTTCTACTGTGGAACATAAAAGACGATGTTTGGAAAAGTGTTTTAGTGTTGTTTTGGACCCCATTGACTTTCATTGTATGGACAAAAGCTGTCTTAAAATATCATTGGCATTTGTGTTCCACCAGAGAAAGTCATACAGGTTTGAAATGACGTAAGGGCGAGTACATGATGACAGAAAAAGGTATGCTCATTTCTTTCTGTCTTCAGTCCCAAAGAAAACATTCCAGGTTTTTCCTCCATATAATAGACTTCAATGTTGGCCAACAGTTTGATGGGCCAAATTGCAGTTTCAATGCAGCTTCAAAGGGCTCACTACAAAAACGGCTTGATCTGAAAAGAGCTGTTTTTGACATGGTAAAAAAGGAGACATTTTTTTGAGAAATTTTGGCCAAACTATGCTACAGCTTTTTCATTAAGTCCCCAAAGAATCATATCAACTTGTGGAAAATGGGCATCCTATGACCCCTTTATGTAACACTGGGGGGAAAAAATCAAATAAAAATTATAGGTGGAAACATCTTGTCAACATGACAATAATTAAGAAATGAAAGGTATGCTCATTTCTTTCTGTCTTCAGTCCCAAAGAAAACATTCCAGGTTTTTCCTCCATATAATAGACTTCAATGTTGGCCAACAGTTTGATGGGCCAAATTGCAGTTTCAATGCAGCTTCAAAGGGCTCTACATGATCCCAGCCGAGGAATAAGGTTCTTATGTAGTGAAACAATCTTTCATTTTCTAAGATAAATAAAAAGTTATGCAAACTGCAATTTGGACCATTAGCCCGTTGGCCACTGTTAAAGTCTTTTCTCAAAAACCTTTCTTTGTGACTGAAGACAGAAAGGCATGAACATCTTGGATGACACTGGGGTGAGTAAATTATCAGGACATTTTTATTCTGGAAGTGAACTAATCCTTTAATGGACAAACGAGTAGTCCTGCCCCAGACTCACACCATTGGATGAGCCAATGTTGCTGTGTTGGGCCGGTCAGGATGCTCAAACAAACAGAGCAATGTTTTGAAAGCACTACAGTGTTTACATTTTTCATGAGAATGAGCCTGCTAATGGCTTACTTATATTTGACTGCACATTACCTTTAGAAAGTATTTTAAAATAAAAGGACACACTTTAACTTTAATGAGCAACGTTGTCCTTATCTGAAAAATTGCATGCAATATATCCAGAGGCTATGTTCTGTATGCCGTTCCTTCAGTCCTGCACACTCTAAGCTTTAAAAGGGCATATTGTTTGGAGAACACTGTCTGTCACTAGACTCATGGGCATTAGTCAGGGTACTTCGGCCAATGAAATGAGAGAGGAAAAAATATTGCATAAGCTTTCCATACCCAGACAGGCTCATCGTTTTCCTCCTCAACGCACATTTGCAAAATACTGTGACTGTCCTACTTTCTTAAATCTTAGACTGGTCTCGTGGACGGATTAAAACTCCTACCTTGGTAGCCTGAGGCTGAAGACATGCACAGTATGAGAGAGAATCCTGATCCTGTTTTCTCAGTAGAACTCCAGAATCCAGTCCTTTCCCCCTGCGTTTGAATGATCCTAGTAATGTGTCATAGTCCTGATTAGACCAGCCTCATCCAACAAATATTTAGATTTTGCATTGGTTGTCTCTCATTCAGAATACTTAAAACATGTCATACAGGCATAAACATATTCCTATAATGAGCAAAAAAAAAAGGTTATCCCCTGCAGAAAAACAGTGTAGTTTAAAGGTTTAGGGTTGATCACTGCCTAGATACATTTTCTAATATTAGACCATTTGCTTGATTTGCCCCAGCTTCTCTGGTGATTCTTGAGCACATGGCCATATGCTGCCCAATAGGAATCCAGGATTACCTTTTCCCTTCTGTAGCAACAGTGAGTTTCCTGCCTCGATTCATTAATTATTTTGTGCTCTGCCTTGGTCACAGTGTTTTGCAAACTGCTCTGCTCAGACTGAATAAAGGGGAGGAAAGGATGCGTACGAATCTGTCTGCCGCTGTCCTGCAGTTTAAGCTGTGTGTTTGACTGTAAAGATGAGGATTTCTCTCAGCAGAACTTTTAGCTTTAGCACTCCGACTCGGATTTGACTTTTTCGTTTTTCCTGAATGAACTCTGTCGTACAGTCCAGTAGCATTACATGAAATGCTTTAGTTATAAGGATGAAAAGGCGGAAAGGGGGATGACGTATTTCGGAGGGGGTGTTTCAGTGGTGTGAGGATTGCGGGCTGTGGTTGGGTATGTCAGTGCCACGTGTCTACACTTGCACCTCTCTTCTCCACACAGAGGATGTCGGACTGAGACCCTAGTACGCCTGGTCAAAGTGGGGTGAGTGTTGCCCTGTGATGCCTGCGAACACTTTGACGTTGTTTATTAGATTGCAATCTTTCCACGGGTCGGCAAAGCTTTAAAATGCCACTTCATTGGTATATGAGCATAAGCCCCTGGTCCGAATGTGCGCATGCGCATGAAAAAATTATACGTTATGCCATTCCGTCATATAAGTGATGCATATTGCAAATATGCTCAAACAAAATCAACTGCATACTGTAATAATTGGATTCTTGGGTAAGAATGGACTTACTATTGGATTATTTTGAAACTTAAGTGACCTGCGCTCATTCAGGAATACTATTCCCACAAACAACTGAACATCTTTGTCAAATTTGAGGCAGTTATCTTTTTGGCTATTTGCTGAAATATTTGTTGACGTACTGCGACCTTAGCGGACTTGATATTTCTGGCTTAATTTTTTCAAGGTAAGCGCAGAAGCTTGTTTCTCGGGTTTAGTTTGCTTTAAGATAATGGTGTTGAAAAATTCACCTTGTCTTACGAATGACTTACTGTGACCATTATATGACGCATATATGAGGTGCATCAAGTTTAGTGCATTTATATGCAATTTAAAAGTTTGATTTCAGTCAGATTATTACAAAAATGTGTCTTTTTAAAATGTAAAAACTTCTGTTTCTGTTTTTTGTGAAGTCGGATTTACAGACCTAGTCTTTGTCCAGCATGTTTAATCAGACTACAATTTGCCTCGGCGTTGTGCATTTTCTATGAGAGACAGAGGTGTTGCACGACGTGTATTTAATGCTTTGAATATTTTATTACGCATTCTGTCATGTATACTTGGACTGTCTGGTCTATGTAAAAGCCTTACTGTAGCTTGACTGTAAACGTAGTGATTAAGTTATTGCGATTATTTTATTATTATTCTTTTAGAAAGCCTTTGTGTGAGTATTTTGCTCTTAATATACTTATGTCGTTTTTTTCCTCCATACAGTCATCACGTTATACTGGAAGGATCACATCTTGAGAGGGAATGTTGAGCAACCTGCTATAAGACGACATCAGCTGATTTGGCGAAATAAATCTGTGAAGGACTTCATTCTTTATTTCTTTTCCGGTGGCTGAATGAGCATGCTGCATTCCCTCTGTTCCATCATTTGGTTGAACCGCGGGTTCAAGCTGAGAAAAGTGGCCTGTTCGGCCAACACCGGCCAGGTCTAAGCCGTTGCTACCGCGCATGCCTGTTTATGAGCTCCGGTTAGAAGTGCTGAACTTTTAACTAAACGTCCCACGGTACGACATCGGTCACACCCTCGCAAAGTTTCATCCCCAGTCCGACGTTCTTCTGCCTGGGGTGATTGTCATTTCATACTCTGAAAATGGCTGCCGATGGCTTCCAGTACAGGTCTCTGTACTCCTACTGTAAAGACTGGGAGGATGAAATTGACCTTGAGCCTGGTGATATCCTGACGGTCGACAAAGCATCTCTGCTGTCACAGGGCTTTAAAGAGGGAGACAAGCAGCACCCAGAATGCCTCGGCTGGATCTTGGGCTTTAACGAGCGAACCAAACAGAGGGGAAACTTTCCAGGGACGTATGTGCAGTATGTGGGACCTTTGAAAATGTCAGTGCCGTCCTGCCAGCCTTGTTCTCAGAGACCGCTTCCTGCTGTTCCCAGACCTGAGCCAACAGCCTCCTCGCAGGGTAAGTCTGGCTGCTTTTACTGTGATGATGACCAATGACTAACCTGCTTAATCTGTGCTAAAGAGCTGTCATAACCTGTTTTGTTTTGGGGACTGACTGCTATGCTCGTTGAATCAGGCCTCATAACTCTCATAATAAACATCTCGTAATAAAGATTTTTTTTCTTTTTCCTTTTTTGTTGAAGGAAAAGAGGGAATTTGCTGTTGACAGCAGGCTTCTTCTACAATGAAATCAGTTAGGTGTTGAATCATTAGAGATTTTGCTTGTGTTAGATTTTTTTTTCCATTCCACAAAAGGTTCTTTACAGTGTAAAAAGGTTCTTCAGATGATTAAACCGAAGAAAAATCGGTTCTTTTAAGAACTGTTCAAATAAAGGTTCTTTGGGTAACCTAAAATGGATTCTATGGCATTGCTGTGAAAAACTCCTGTTGGAACCTTTATTTTTAAGAGTGCAGCACAATCATCTATGTGGATGCTACCTTGTACCCTCTTAGTTATTTAGTGTCTCCTTCCCTAAACTGTCTTTGCTCCTGTATTTCTCTGGCACTTTCCCCAAGCTCTTTCTCCTCCTCCTTTTATGCCCTCAGGAAGCAGTAAATTATAGTATGTTTGGAGGCCTGGCAGTTCCCCAGGCCAATCTGGAGAGTTAAATGTATCAGGTAGGGCTTTCAGCTTCATCTGCACATTCCCACTCCCATCAGGTGATTTTTGCTTCAATGTCTCCTTTGTGTCCCATTTTTGGACAGTTAAACTTCTCCAGCACTGCAGTGCACACTAAAAAGAAGTTGTCATATTCAGTTTGTGATGCTCACTGACTAAAAAGAGAATGCAAGAGAAGTTTTGGTGTACTTTGAAGTGTTGAATTACAGGACCAGATACCCACAATTTAGATGTTGCTTTCGAGTTGTATCCAGACCAAGGAAAATCTATGGAATTCTGTGTTGATTATTTTAAAATGCAAGAGGCACGAAATGTGTAGAATTGTGAATGATGGGTATTCCCACTGTGTGGAAATCTGGAGTTCTGCAGGCACAGATTCCGTATAGGCCTAGAAACATGAACAGGGTTACAATTATCATGGAAAAAAATCTCCAGATTTTTATTATTTTTTTTAATCCTGATTTCCAGGACCTCAAAAGTCATGGAAAAGTAATAAAATCTAGTTGTATTCAACTTTTTTTTAGCTAAAAATCTGTAAAATAATTTTCTAAATATGTTATTCAGTCATAAACGATTGGACACTGGACAGGTGTTGGTAATTCATTGGTCAAAAGTTGCTCATCAGTGTTGCTTTAGTGACTTCTTTCTAAAAGTAAGTTGCTACTAGTTTAATCGACTAACTTACATAAGTCTCTCTGCTTTTCTTATGTAGATGTAGGGAATTGACCTACATGCCTAAGACATTTGCCTGCTGCTTAAATCGATTTGCATTGAGAATGTAGCATTGAAAAAAAAAGAGGAAGATAGAAATCATTATGCTCTTAAAATTAAGAATCTAGACATGATTAATAAAGGTAATTAGGCCTACATTTATATCCTTTTTAATATTAAGTTAATAAATGCTTTTAAGAGTTGTATTAATCATTCATATTTTGAGATCTATGTAATTGGTTATCTTTAATAATATAATGAACATTAAACTTATTTATAAAATATTAACATATTGCATATATTCTTGGACTTAAAACTCATTATTTGGTTGTTCAATAAATCTTCACTTCAGCTCAACTGCTTACATAATATTTGTGCTCAATAAAGTTCAAAAACAATTTTTTTCTATTCATAGTTTTGTTATAAATAGATTGTGAGGGGAAACTGTTCTGTACCAGAAACTGGTCTGAATGTTGGAATAAGGGTTACATTATTTTATGCTTGTTGGGTTTTAAATGAACACTTAACAAAAAACACTTCTATACTTATTCTTAAATATATATATTTGCAACACGATAGGGATAGAGAAGGATTCAGACGGAGTCGGTCTATAACAGAATCAACGGTATGATTCATAGTTGTAGTTTATTCACCTTAGAATAGCAAAAAATTTTCAAATGTAAATGAAAACAAGTACGTTTTGTCAGTAGGCTACTGCGCATGTGCAGGCTGTGTGAAGAAGCCTGTTGCTACTCGAACCTGTACAATCTGTCGATAAAACAATATAAAGACAGCCAGATGTGCAATAACTCTGGGCAATTCTTTGTTCACATGTTTTATTGTTCAAGCCGATCTACTACGCATGTATGGAACACGTCCGCGTCCGCACTGTCCGTGCACGTGTCCGGATTGCTTATGCGGAAAGTATAACACAGGCTTAGAGGGAACATTGCATATGACCCCTTTACGGATAAAATGGTAGCAGCACAACTTTTTTTTCTAAAGTATTACTTTAGGTAGGACTGGGTATTGATTTCAGATTTCAGGATTTATTTCAATTCTGGATCAAAAGCTCTTGACTCAATTAAATTCAGTTTCAGTTCATTTGGATATGTACAGGTACATTACATGTAATTTTTTCTTTAAAAAATTCTCTCAACTAAAGCTCTGAACTCTACATGGATCCCTGTCAATATTAAATGTTAAAATTAACAGCAGAGTCCAAACTATTAAAGTCTAATGCTATTTATTTTTTAGATATAATAAACACTTTGGGTGGGATGGTGTATCGAGTTTGTACGATATATTGATATTTTCTTTATAAGCGTTATGATATGAGGCAATACCGTTTATATCGATATACAGTAGTTTGATACGAGCGCATCTAAAAATATAGCGGAGGACACAGACTGAGCTGCTGCGGAGAAAGTGCATAATCCAATTTGTTTTAAGCATGTGACAAGCTTCATATTGAGGCCTTTAAAAACTGGTAAGACATAGTTTATATTTTCATTTCGCTTGGCCCGTCATATGCTCTGACAGAAAGGCTGCATGTGCCGCTGATAGAGACACTAGGCTACTCGCGCTGTTTAATGTGTTTGAGTTGTGCTGTCTTCCTGAATGCATTACTTGCATTTCACAGGTATATTCTCCATCTGTAAATGCTAGAAAGCCATGGAAATATTTCCATTTTCTGTCAGAAGTGCATGAGCCTTCTGCTTTGGGATTCTCCGCTAAACTTCATAGACTTCAGTGAACGAGCACCGCTGCGCGCATGCGCTGCCAAACAGACAGAGCTCAATTAGGAGCACAATAATTCTGACTAATATATACATTTCGCTGAAATATTTGTATTTGGACAATAAATGTGACGTGGAATTTTAAACCTACAAATAAGTCTATTTTTATGATAGCACTGACTGTAAAGTGACTGTAATGGGGGTAATCAAAATAGCCTAACACAACACTGTGCTTTTGTTCTCATTTATTTTCATTTTTAGTTTAGTGAATTTAACTTCCGCTTTAAAAGCCTTATTTTTGTTTTTAGATTGCAATGTTACAATGCTAGAATGAAATGTGATTTTAACCCTTTTTTGCACATAACATAAAGGCTTACATGGTTACATTTACTGTATTTGTTTTCATAGCTTTTAATATGTATTGTTTTGTTGGACAACATTGGGCGGTAAGTGCAATATACAAACCCAATTCCAAAACAGTTGGGACACTGTACAAATTGTGAGTAAAAGTATTTTTCCCTTAAAATGATACCTTTTCATCATTTTAAACATTTGATATGTCACCTATGTTGTATTCTGAATAAAATATTGAAATTTGAAACTTCCACATCATTGCATTCTGTTTTTATTCACAATTTGTACAGTGTCCCAACTTTTTTGGAATCGGGTTTGTGTATATATATCTCGTATATCACAAATCTGCCAAAAAATACAGAGATATTCATTTTTGCTCATATCGCCCAGCCCTAATAAACACTCAAAAACTGAGATATATACAAACTTTTTAATTGCACATAAGGCAATTTTTTTCAGTTTTATGAAATAATTCTGTTTCTACTCCAGTTCATTGTTGAAATATAAATATTTAACCAGTGGCTGTCAGAAAAACTTGAATTATTCAAACATACAATAAATAAAACATCACTAACCGTTTAAGTAAAAATACAGTGAATATGTTACATATGTGTATGTGTAATATATACTGTATGTGTGCATATATTTAGCAGAATGCTCTTATAGAATTATTTTTCCTAGGTGGCTAAAAAGCTATGGACATGAAATGGATTTTCCGAGATAAATGTAAAGTTACATGACATTTTGTTTGCAAGCTGTTTATTTGAGGTCTTTCTGCAGTTGAAACACTGACTAACCAATTACATGAGACATGATACATTTCAGTAAGTTGTATTGTTTCTTTTAACATAATTTCTGGTGTTCGTTTATGATTATTTTGTGCTATAACTAGTTGTAAAGAGGAAGAGATTGGTTCATGACACATAAGCTTCGCGCTACTGCTTGAACTGAGGTGGCTACAGCGATCCATCACGCCACATTATAGAGTGCTAAAACGGTATTCATTGTTTGAATTTTAATGATAAATCTTACAGAAGTTGAAAGCTGAGTCTTTGTTTCATATCAAAAGTAATAAAGCTTATTGTGATTATTGGATGTGAGGTGCTAAATAATGTTTAGCATTAATAATGTTAAGTTTTGATAGTGCTTCAACTGAAAACAGCATAAACTAAAAGATCGATTCTTGGGATTTAAGAATTAATATTGGTTCTTCAAAATTAGGATCAATTTATATCGATATTGTCACCCCAGTCCTACTTTATAGGCAATAATTGGTCTACTATCTCTCGACCTGCTGTGTATGAAAGACTCAATCACTCATCTAGATCCAGACATGTTGACTGACCTCCCAAACTTCCAACTTAAGACACCCTACATAAGACACACACTTTAAAAAAAAATTACTTTCATTAAACTGGTGGGGCAAAAGAAAAAAGGTCATCCTCAAATCTGTCAGGTGACTACAGATGTCTACTAATAAACCAGACAGCATTTATACTGAAAGCTCATGGCTTGGATCTAGCACTTGATTTTTTTTTTCTGTTTTCCTCCAGCTGAAGTAATCGATAGTGCACTCTTTGTGTTAGCTAACGTTAATATGGCAGAAAAGCATCTGTAAAGAAAATGTAAAAATTATATCAAATATCAGCCCATATAATTATGAACATAACTGTTACTCTTTTTATCTCCAAGTGCTCTCATTCACTGAGAGAGACATTTCATGTGATTTAATCAAAATCTACCATTCATCTAGATCCAGACATGTTGACTGACCTCCCAAACTTCCAACTTAAGACACCCTACATAAGACACACACTTTAAAAAAAAAATTACTTTCATTAAACTGGTGGAGCAAAAGAAAAAAGGTCATCCTCAAATCTGTCAGGTGACTACAGATGTCTACTAATAAACCAGACAGCATTTATACTGAAAGCTCATGGCTTGGATCTAGCACTTGATTTTTTTTTTCTGTTTTCCTCCAGCTGAAGTAATCGATAGTGCACTCTTTGTGTTAGCTAACGTTAATATGGCAGAAAAGCATCTGTAAAGAAAATGTAAAAATTATATCAAATATCAGCCCATATAATTATGAACATAACTGTTACTCTTTTTATCTCCAAGTGCTCTCATTCACTGAGAGAGACATTTCATGTGATTTAATCAAAATCTACCAACACTATCCTCACAAAAATGGTGCACCAAGTCAAACTTGGTTGGGTTTCGCAGCCTGTGGCAGAAGGTCTCCCTCTCTTTTTCTTTTCTTTTTTCTTTTTTTTTTTTTACCCCCTTTTCTTTTCCTGGCTTCAGTTTTACTGCTTGCTGAAGTGAACCATGGCTTGGCATTTCTTCAGTCTCCGCCTGTTCCTCCTCCCCTGTTTCACAGACTCTTATGATACTGTCTCCAGGCAGCTATAAACTATCCACTCACTAAAATTCTCAGAAAGAGAAGGCCCCTTAAATTTCCCCCCGGCTCCTTACCCTGAACTTTCTTTCACAGAATTAGTCGAGGGCTAGTTAAGGCCTCCGATCTCAGCCTGTATTAAAGGCTGAATCTTTCCCATGATGCTTTGGCCTGTTTAAATACTAGGCATATTGTTACTTGGACTGTACAACAGGCTTTATCAGCACATTATGCATTTTATTGTGACGGACAGAATTCAAGAATAATTTAGGTTTAATAAACACTCTAGGTCATGCTGTGATCAATTTTATTTCGATTAATTATGCAGCCCTAACTGTGAGTAGAAATTTGGGAATGATGCCCACTAGGGATGAACGGATATTACTATTCTGGCTAATATTGATAAGCTGATATTCATTTTCATGTTATAGCCAGTAACCAATAAAAGGGTATATAATTAAATTCTGTATTTTCTTTAAATGAAAAGTAAAATACTAAAGACTAAAATCAATCCATCTGATTTATTCAAACATACATAAAATAAGACATCATTAATGGGTTAAATAACAATACAATAAATATGTAATATAGTGCATATTTACAAATGTAACAAAATTATATATATTGTTTTGTGTATTTGATTAGCAATTTTTTTTTTACAATCTGTTTTATTGATGTTTGAAAACTAAAATTAATTGTTTAAAGTACAAGTGAATTTAGGCATTACAACATAATAATGTACAGTGTGGAAAATGGATGTTTATTTTGAGATTTGCTAAACATTTAATGGTGTAATTAAATTATTAGTGTTTGAAAGGTTAACTTTTAAGTGATTTAATGCAAGATGGTTCCTTCAAAAACATTTAAAAAATCTTACTGGCCCCAAACTTTTGAATGGTAGTATACATTAGATATATTTTTTAAATATTTTAGTCCATCAAAATTCTGACTTTTTCGTTTCTGTCTTCCTCTTCTGTTGCACTCCGTCAGTGCAGAAAGCCTGTCAGGCCTGAAGCCGATTATTCTCAACAAAAAGAAACTTGAGCTATATAAGACTGTCTCTTGTAGTTGCAGCTTTTGTGTGTTGTGTTTCTTAATACTGTTTGCACTGCATTGAGATTAAAATATGTTGAGAGGTTTAGAGCTCCAGTGAAAGGAAATGGGCTAGGCCTTTGGTTAGCTATGAATGAGGTGTCCAGATTACGGAACTGCACAAAGCAATGTGGGTGAAAGTTGTCTTACATAATCATATTCTCAGAGTACAAAGACATCATTTTCCATTAGTAGAGCAATGCCAAATCAAAGTTAATGAACACATCAGAGCGCAAGTCGAGCAAAAAACCAAACCGCACACACAAGTACAACTGCAAAGTCGTGCAGTGTGGCCTACCAAAAGGTAGGCTGTTGTTTAACTTAAATTCAGCAGGGATAAAATGATAAACAACAGAAGAAAAGTTGCTTACTTTTGTTAGCCTACCATATAAGCACAGATATGATCGAATTTGCCTTGACAGTAGCCGTGAAGAAGTGACAGTGAATAAAGCAAGCTGTTGCTGTAATCATATCATTAGTTGTTGCAGTTGTTTTTTTTCCCAGGGCACATTCAGTTGCAGGCGAGCCAGAATGCAGACTACCAAGACGACTATAATTGGGTAATGATTAGTTGGTTCTCTCTCCAAAAACCAACAATGACTGGAGGGCCACAGCTGTTTTTCCTAAAAGCAGTATTTTTCACAAAACCCCCTGCTGAGTGTTTGAGTGTTTGTGCCAGTGAGTTTGCAGCTATAGTTTAGTTTGTTTATTAGTGAAGGAATATATTTAGGTTGTTTTTTATATTTTATCATCAGTGACCACCCTGTAGAGAAAGCAGTCATTTGTCAATGACCAACAAGAGTGTTCACGATAAAGAAAAGGAAACTGCTTTTAAAATGTTTTGTTTAAAACACATGTGAAACTACTTTTCATTTCATGGCTTTCATTCTTTTAATTAAAAAAATCAAATCAAATTTGTTTTCTTCATTATGAGATGAGGACAATTCACTTTCTAGACATTTTTGCCTAGTTAAACAATCTCTTGGACATTTTGGAAATGCCCCTCAAATGAAAATGAAATGAATTTTAATCCTGAAATTAAACAAAAAGGTCACTAGACTAGGTGTTTTAAAGTCATTGTTTAAATTGCATTTATAATGTATTTCTGAATAATTAAATAGATCCGGACAAAAACAATGGTGTCATGATGTCACCTATGAAGACAACCAGACAATGTACAGAAAATTAATTTTGTCCATGGGTCAAATGTATTGTCAATAGAGACTGATGAATTATAATCATGCATAATTGAAAGTATGAGTGTCAGTATGTGTAAAACAGTCTTTTAAATTTGTACTTGACAAAGAAATCTTAATCTAAAGTTGCAAATAAAATAAGCTTAATTTTAATTAACTTAACAAAGGTGTATGTTTGTAGTGTAAAGCCCCGTTCACACCAAGAACGATAACTATAAAGATAACGATATTAGCGTCCACACCAGTGAACGATATCGTCTGTTTATTCTAAGCGCACACATGTCTGCCGCTTTAAATTCTTGAGCTCGTTACAGCAGGATGGATTCTGATTGGCTGTCAATTTTTTTTATCGTTCATCAGCTGGAGAAAAATCATTTTGAAAGTGATTCCAACGATATCGTTTGTCTTTATCGTTATAGTTGTGGTGTGTACTCTGGTAATCTTTAATATTGGGAACGATTTTTAGAACTATATCTTTATCGTTATCTTTATAGTTATCGTCCTTGGTGCGAACAGGCCTTAATTTACAACAGCTTCGAACTGTTCAACCAATCAGAATCAAGGATCGGAACTATACGTTTTATAAAATAACTTTTAATTCAAGAATTAAGTTAGGAAGTTTCTGTAATGCGTCCCCAGGAAAGCAAAGATTTAACATGGATTAAGAGTAAAACATGGATTCACGTCCGTGTCATGTTAAATGTGCGAGATGAGGAAAGATTGAGGGCGGAAGAGGCAGGCTTCATGTCCGTAAGAGGGAAAAGCGAGCAAAGTTCCATGTTTAACGTGGAATGTGCTGACATGGCACTTCGTCTGAACTCCAAAATTAATAATCAGACGTGGTTTAGCCTTGCACTGCCAGGAGGCGAAGGCAGCCAAGCTCTGGCCCCTTTGTGGTGGGCCTGAAAAGGAGGGTCTGGCACATGGCCAGTGGGGTTTTGCTTGTTCGGGATTTTTGATTAAATCGTTTATTGTGCTCCACTCACGCAAAGGACCAAGGCAGCTCTTGCTCTAGAAGGGGTGGAATAAGACAGGAGGAAACGTTCGTAGTTTTTTTCACCAGTAAAAAGCTTTTGTATTATAGACATTTGTTTTCTTTGTGTAGCTCCATCCATTTAATTTTTCCTATTATCTTTTACTATGTAATTTTGTAATGCGTTCAAACTTGGATTTTTAAAAAAAAAAAAATTTTTATATATATTTTGGATATTTTTGGTTAAGTGTTTTTATATGAATGCAAGAGGTCTTCAAAGGGTTTTAACCTATAGAACAAGCAAGAAACCATATGCAAATATACATCCCAAAGCCATCACTCTACCTAAGACAGAGACGTGGCCTGCGTTGAGTTCAGCACTGGCTCTGAGGTGCAAAAATACCCCGATTTTATAGAAGAGCCTTCTCATTACATCACGTCAACAGCCTTCTGCGTTAGACAGTTGCTGCTTTTGGCAGCTTTAGTATTCCACGAAGGTCTGCACATTTAGCACTATATTTAAAAAAGATAACAGGCAAGTCAAAGTCAAATTTAAAACATTGGCCTCGGGACAGTGAGTCACAACAGTAGGTAGAGAAGGCTGCAGTCTTGCAAACCACAGTTCAAAAATGAGAATGAAGAGTGCCAGAGTAAATGCTGGTGTTAAGAAACATTTTGCTTCAGATTTAGATTTTACATTATATAGGGCACTCATTTCATTTAGAAAATAAATGTAATCCTATGGTATCCTAATGACATTATGCTCTTTTTTTTTTTGGTCTGAATCTATTATTGTGATAACTGTAATTAGAAATGCATTAAATATGCAAATCATTCACACAGTGAATTGAATACACTTCTTATATAATGAACATGCTTTAAATTTTTTTATTAAAATTAGTTGTGATAATTTCTAAAAAAACAACTGATACAACTGTCCTATTATCATATTGAAGATAAAACCTTATGAAAAGAAAACCATATTAGATAGTTTGGCATAATCTTGTATTATTTCCTAGGAAAAAAAAACATTCTTAGCTACTTATTAATATATGAAAAACATTTGTCTGCCCAATCAAAGCTATGTTGTGTAGACAAAAAGCAGGAAAATTAAACAAACAACAGGAAGTGATGTCAGAGAGGGGGCCCCTGCAGACCCTCATGACTGTCAAAGTCAATAAGTCTCTTAAAGTATCAGATAATTTGAGCTTTTTATCACAAAGCAAAAGTTTGTTGCAAGTTGTAAAATGTCATGTGTGCTGTGATTCCCCAAAACCAAATATTTTTGGCTTAATGTAAACAGACTTTAAAAATATATTAAAAAACTTAAATGTCAGTTATATTAACTAAGGTGTATAAATTCACATGTAATCAAGGTGTAAGAAAAATGTTACCACCTTTTACTTGATGTTTACACCACGTTTATGTAATTTAATTTAAACGTCTGTTGAAAATAGTATAATAGTTTTTTAAAGGCTTTTCCTTTTCTATCTTGGACACTCTTATTTGTACGAAAAGTTCAGAGAATGATATATTTTTGTAGTTGTTATAAGCAGAGGTTTGAGGGAAATTGTCTTTTTCTTTTCTCTCTCTGCCGTTTCAGTTGCTCCAGTCCTGGACTTGACCAAACAGTTCACACACCCGGAAACAACTGCTCCTAATCTTATGAAGTTGGTCGAAGCAATTGAGCGGACAGGTAATACTTTTGTGTCACTGAATGTCATGTAAAGGGCTTTATTGTTTGTGGTTTGTTTGTTAGAGAGTCTGACACATGATACGGAGCACAAATCCAGAGCCAGCAGGAATCCCTGCAGAGCGCCTCCAGCCACAAGAAAACGAATATAAACACATTGAAATGATCTATTTTTTTAATTTATTTTATTTTTGAATAGATATTTCCACATTGAAAATAATATTGAAACCCGAGGTGTGAAATGTTTCTTATTAGACCATATGGCAGTTATTAACATCCAGATTTCCTCTTTCACTGTAAGCCATCCCTTTCTTTCTCCCTTGAGCGAGAGACTGAGCGACGCTCGGACTGTCTGGCTCGAATGAAGCTGTCTTCTCACTTCTTCACAGACTAAAGCGAGGCTCAAGGATTCAGCTGGGCTGTTTTCCCAGTTCTCCCGATAGCGTGACTGGATATATTTATATCTCTGGGCTTTTACGTTTAATGTTTAGATGTAACTGCTTGTCTAATCCAAGCTGGCATAGAAGATCTATTTTTGAGAGATGAGCTAACGCCTCAATTTTCTGCTAGGTCTGGACTCCAGGACACTATACAGGACATCCACTGCTTCAGCCTCTGACAGACAGAGCCCTGCTGGTAAGTTTAATCATCAGTTCTCATCCTTTGCCACATAGGTATGCACTTCCTGTGCAGGAGAAGACAGTTGGCTGTCTTTTTGATTTTTATTGTTTTAATGTTTTGTGTGTTATTCTTAGTAGCTGTAAGTCTTTCTGTTCTGCTCATTTTAGTCTAAATATCAGCTTGCGTACATTGCTTAAATATCTATCTGTCTGTCTGTCTTCTATCTATCTATCTATCTATCTATCTGTCATCTATCTATCTATCTATCTATCTATCTATCTATCTATCTATCTATCTATCTATCTATCTATCTGTCATCTATCTATCATCTACAGTGGTGTGAAAAAGTGTTGGCCCCCTTCCTGATTTCTTATTTTTTTGCATGTTTGTCACACTTTTAATGTTTCAGATCATCAAACAAATTTAAATATTAGTCAAAGATAACACAAGTAAACACAACATGCAGTTTTTAAATGAAGGTTTTTATTATTAAGGGAAAACAAAATCCAAAACTACATGGCCCTGTGTGAAGAAGTGTTTGCCCCCCTGTTAAAACTGTGGTTTATCACACCTGAGTTAAATTTCTCTAGCCACATCCAGGCCTGATTACTGCCACACCTGTTCGCAATCAAGAAATCTCTTAAATAGGATCTGCCTGACAAAGTGAAGTAGACCAAAAGATCCTCAAAAGCTAGACATCATGCCGAGATCCAAAGAAATTCAGAAACAAATGAGAAAGAAAGTAATTGAGATCTATCAGTCTGAAAAAGGTTATAAAGCCATTTCTAAAGCTTTGGGACTCCAGCAAACCACAGTGAGAGCCATTATTCACAAAAAGCAAAAACATGGAACAGTGGAGAACCTTCCCAGGAGTGGCCAGCCGACCAAAATTACCCCAAGAGCACAGCAACGACTCATCCAAGAGGTCACAAAAGACACCACAACAATCTGCCATCTGTTCGTGACCTCAAGCTGAAGCGAACATTGGTTCTGTAGCAGGACAATGATCCAAAACACAACAGCAAGTCCACCTCTGAATGGCTGAAGAAAAACAAAATGAAGACTTTGGAGTGGCCTAGTCAAAGTCCTGA